>NW_010146394.1:0-21737 GCF_000699245.1 Pterocles gutturalis
GGGGGAGGGGTAGGGCAGAAGGAGAGACTGCTTACTCCTAACAAAAGAAACACACAAGTTTAACACTAGTTGTGATAAAACACCTATGTAACCTCTGTTCAAAAACAAATAGAAAGGCACTGTTAGTCCAAGAAGCAAAGCAGACGTGGCTCACCAGAACAAGGAAGATCAACTGCTAACGTGAAGACTTCTTTTGGTTTCCCACAGTTTCTTTGCAGCACACTGTTTTCTACATTTACAAACAGCTTCTGCAAGGGTATATTCCTCCAGCAAGTGTCTGGAACATCCAGGTTAAAAAGAAACAAGCTTCCAGAAGAAGGAAGCATTTCGTCCTTGACTGGCTTGAAATAAAAAAGGCATACAACGTTCTGCACGACGAGATGCAAATCCTGATGTTGTTAAGTGCTTGACTCACCACAAAACACAGGTCAGAAAAAGGAGGGAGAAGGGAAAGTGAAACCAAGTCTAGAAAGCACTTCCAGCTTTGCGAGACTGGTTTGATGCCACACATTTATCTGAAGACTCTGGCCTGGCATTGCTTCATTCCTTACTCAAGGAAGTCCTGAACAAAACTCCAAAGGAGGATTCAGAAAAAGACTTGTAGGAATGGTGTTAGGCAAGTCAAAGCTCAGCTGGAACTGAAGCTGCAAGGGATATCAAGGGCAACAAATACAGTTCTAGTGCTATGTAACTTGCAAAACTGACCAAGGAAAATGTGGGACCATGTCTGAACACAGAAGGTGATTCAGTGGGAGCACAAACATAAGACTGAGGTAGCCTATGCCCCAATGCCTTTGCTTCAGTCTTCAGAGTGGATGTATCCAACTCCTGTGCTTGGCAAAGAAAGTATGTCCTCCTCTGACGAAAGCATTTACTCCAAGAAGGAGTTTGCTAATCCCTACCTGACGATAAAGCCACATTTAAGGGGGTAAAACTCATCCCACTGACAGCAGAGTAATGTCAGATTCACTCCTTCTCTAGTAGAAAATATTTGAAAACCATGTTTTTAAATGGGAAAGATCTTGAATGGTAAGAAGTAGTGCAGCACTGAGAGAGGACATTAGCATCTACAGAAGAGTATTAACATGCTCAAACTAATGTCTAGTTTTCTCCTGCAAAGCTCATTTTTCTCCAAGGCAGGCTAATTCTGAAAATCTCATTACAAGAAGTAGCTGATAAACTTTGAGACAGACGTGCTCCTAACAAATGTTCACCTACATCAAAGTCAAATCACATTTATTTTGCTTTCAGTTCACAGTTCAGAGATGGCTGAAACAACATCGTGCTAGATGGGATGAACGTGCTTTGAGTTTTGGATTGCATTCAATCCCAAGCATCTAGGTTTAGATCAAATCCTCCCCAACCTCCATTTTGCTACCATCTGAAGTACCCCCCCCCAACTTTGTAAATTCCTTTCTCAATTACCTAAAGTGTTCCTTTTCTATAACAGTCACCCACATTCAAGGACCAGGAATTAGCACTAGGTGCAGTACTTCTGAGGCCATCAGTAAAACACAGATTGCTTTTCCCCTGTTATACACAACACCTTAATCAACGCTGTCTTCAGAGAGCTTTGTTTGTGGCCTTTGCAACAGAGCTCATCATGGAGACGAGTGGGGATAAAGGGACAACTTCCTTTTTCTTTTTTCCCATTTTTTTACCCCCCCCAACAAGTCCTTAAACATTTTTCCTTCTCAGCATTAGAATCTTAGCATAAGAATAAACAGGTAATAGCCACCAATTCATTTTGGCTATAGTCTGAAAGTGAGTTTCAGGGATGGCAATGAAGTTCTAGAGCAATGCTTTAAACAAACAAAACCAGCTTCTTTCAAAACAGCGTGTGAATACATACAATTCTCCTATTAAAACAGCTGCCCAAGCTACCCTGTTGCTCTGTTAGCCAAGTAGTCTGTTCTCTAACCATGCTTCTGGGAGAACACACAGCACAGAATATATCTAGCAGTGCTCCTATAACTACCCCAACACATTTCCCACTACAATGCAGACAGAGAAGAAACACCTTCTTAAATCTCTCACAATATACCTGTCTTAAATTTGAGTAAGCACTGATTAGTACAACAACCACCCATTTTCACTGTTTTTAAAATTAGCATTTGACAGCCAACACTTCCTAGCCTGGAAGTCAACTCTCTGTGCGAGAGTTTAATCTGCATGTCAACAGACCTGCTGCAAAAGCAGTTACACAGTTACTTCATACACCAACACTACTTAGTAACGAGTCAACTTAGACAAGCTGACGAATTTTCGATAAACCTCAGCAAGGCAATACTGACCAAAGTAAGACTCTTTTAATCCCTCACAAAAAATCTCCATGCCACAAATAACAGATACCTAGCTGAAATATGGAACCCCAAAAGATCTAAGAGATTACTTTTCTTCCTGCAGGACAACTTTCTATCTGGTGCTCTGCTTTGTTTTCCAGCAAGGCAGGCCAGAAAAACCTTTTCTCAAAGGGTCTCCCAGGAAAAACAAACACACACCACAAAGCAAAAGGACCTCCTCCAAATATTTCAGCCATCTGCACGGCAGAGAAACTGAGTGAAAAAAAAAAAAAAACCAAGTAGCAGTGCAAAATGCTTAATCAACCTCCTACCATCATACCAGTTTCTCCTACCTTTGAGTCTTTTCTACTGACCTCTGGATCCAGAGGATGCCAGTAGATATGTCAACACAATACTACCACTGCTGTGCAAGTTACCCTAAAGCAATTCTCTAATCTGCACCAAACCTACTTTGGGGAAGAGCAGGATGGATTGTTTTGTTTATGCCTGGAGCTCAAGTCTTTAAATTATGCAAGTCAGGACATCCAGGCTTAACCTTCAATTTTTGTGTTTAGAAGTGCAGTCATCTTTATTCCAAATTCCTCCACATCACTACTTCATTTTTGTCATTTAAGAATTCTGAAAATGTTTTCTTTAGCTGTAACACATCATGCAATGCAATGCTCCACAGTAAGAAAGCCTTCCACAGAGTTAAACATATTTCAAAACACTAATCACACAACTAGCAAACCTTCTATGCAAGGTGACAACCCAACACCTGGAAGGAGAAGGAAAGAGAAGATCAACTTTCTCCCTGATGAATTTCTTAACAATAGGAAGACAACTTCCTTTTGCCCATCACACTGATGTAGTTCCCTTGCAGCCTTTACACATATTTTATGATTCCTACAAAAAAGCCTAGCTGACAGAAGGGCCTCAAACTTCAAAGCAGCAAAGACACTAAGAACTTTGTGTGCTTTGTGCCCTTGTATCCCTACAAGAGCTAGTTGTTGAGCTGCACACAACTTGTCTTTTTTCAGCATCCAGACATTAAAATTAACAAAGGTGAAGGAGCCTGGAGTTTAAAGTTTTTGATTTATTAGTGCTAAAAATCACATTATTATCATGCTTAATATAGAACTGCACAGGTTCAATATATTACTAACTAGAGCCTGTATTACATGAACTGGATGGTATGCAGGAGATGTGGGAGGACACTCACTGAAAAAAGGTACCATGTAAATATTTACACATTTATTTTTGAGAAGGCTTAAGTTAGAAGCCTGTGAGAATTCAACAACTGCTAGAGATAGAGGCAAACTCCTCACTTAAGGTACTTCAAGAATAAGATTTTTAAGATGTTTGAAAAAGGACATCACATCAGTACCATCTGATTTTGCAGCCCCCATTGTATAGAACTTTTTTAATAACAAAATACACACGGACAAGAGGGCACAGACACCACTACTCCCTGTTCAGCTACGCAAGAGATGTCCACAAGCACAGGTACTGACACTCATTTACCTTAAAACTTGTCTGTAGCCCCCAAGTACAAATACTGAAAAAAGAAGATGAAAAAAAATGCTGAACACCACACACCTGACCTCGCAAAACATCCTTTTCAGACTCAGTGTCTTGCAGACATTAGGATGGAAGAACTGGCTTACGGAAGGCAAACCTAACAAAGGGCACACCTTAGTGAGCAGCAACAGGCCTATGCAAACATGTAAAATCAACTGCACTGAGCTCAGGCACCACTTCTAGGTGATTCCTAGGCAAAGTCTTGTTACTGTAACAGAAGGTAAGGAATAAAGAAAAAAGAAAAAAGATTCCTTGATACAAAATTCTGATATCATCCATTATAGAGATTGGCCAATCTTGGAAAAAAATACTGCATATTAGTCCACAGTGGGGAGGACTATGCTAACAGAGGACAAAATTACTACATACACCACCACAGTAAAAACCAAGCCAGCATCACCACACCTACCCATCCAAGGTAAGATCCCTCTTTCAGAAGGCTTATCCCATTCTTGTGTACTTCTATGGGCTGAAAGAAGTAACAAACACTAACAAGATTCTTCAAGTCACAAATCATACCTTTTATTTAACCACGCCCAGCAGTCTAGTTAAAGCCCAAGAAAGCATGTTCTCCTTTCAACGGACGTCCAGAAGAGTTGAGGAAAAAGCCCCACCCTAAACCCAGGCCTTAGGAAAGCAGCTGCTTCAAGAAGTTTTCTAGAAGAAATGGAACTGAGCACTGTCTTCAGCACAGAAATCCCTTGAAAGGAAACGTATTTCATTCTCATTGAGCACAGATCAGCCCTTTGGAAGCTGTGCAAACAGTAACAGACTCCCCAGAGCCTCCAAGAGCAGCAGCTCAGCACAGCACACATCATCTCTTCAGAAACAATTAAAACACAAAACAACCAAAAACCTTTCCCTTGCTGCAAACCAAGCTGCACTATTAAAAAGGAAAAAAAAAAAAAAAAAGCAGACGACATGGCACATCCACTACAGTTGCCTAGACAGTTTTTTCCCCACAAAAATATGTAGACCAAAAGAAGAAAATAGCACTGTTGTTTCAGTTAAGTTTTATCCTGTATGGATACAAGAATCCTAGAGTCCCAGCTAAATCAATGTCTTCTATAGTCATTATAAAATGCAAACACTGAAGACCAGTGAATGAATACATGCCTGTAATACTGTGCTTTCCATTTCAAGGTTCGAAGTAGAAATATTAAAACATTTTCAAGAAGAGTGCTACACAATAACCACAGCAGTTTTTAAACTCCCAAGGAAACTCAGTAAGTGATGGGAACTTGACAAATGACAGAACACAACAACATAACCCGCATCTGTCTAGATTTGCACCAACTGCTACTGGTTTGCACATAATGCTCTTGCAAAGCACAGTGCAATGTTGACATTAAAAGTAAACCAATGGCAGACAACCATTATCACCATAATAAAGGTGCCTCTGAGTTGACTAAATTAAACAGGACCAAAGGGAAATTCCAAAGCCTAATTTTATCCTCTTAAGTATCTAGATACATAGACATGTTTGCAGAAATATTTTCCAATCACATGATGGCTACAGCATTACTTACTATCTTGCAACATTCTGCTAAACACAGGCACACTGACAAGTTTAATCTTACAAAAGCATATGTTTCAACAGAGCAAACCCTACACCAGTTATGGCAGGAAAGAGAGACAAGTAAAAAGTGGCTTTCATTACAAACCAAGACATTTTTATGCATAAAGCTCATCCAGACAGCAAGTCTTTAACTGCTAGTTTAGCTGTGTGATGGGTCCCTAATACCAGATTAGAAAGGCAGAGGGAACACTGCTATCCAATGGAGACTGGTACTTACAGGTGGTAGTATCTTGCATGAAGCATCTTGTGGCAAATGCTCAACTCACTTATATAAGCCAGAAGCTAAAGAAAAATACTTTGCATTATAGGAAAAAGGGTGACTATTGAGCATTCATCTAGTCACAACTCTTACAGCTAGGAGAAACAATAGTATAATTACAAGTGCCCAAACACCCAATTTTGTAACAGCAGTCATTAACTCACCATTAACATGCTGCAATAATAAAAAAGGGAAGAGAATTACACCTTCCATGTGGCCCTGCTCTCTTCCAAAGATAGTTACCTTCTCTTTAATAGGTTGTATTCTGGAAGCAGAAACAGGCTAATTTTTAAAAAGTCAAGTTTCTCTTCATTTTCTCTATTTCTCTATTGTCCACTCCACTCCAACATCAACCCACAACTTGCTCTCATTTCCAAGTGATGCCAACTCACTTGTTGGGCTGCCTGGCAACACAAGTTTTAACTTGTAAATCTTTCCTCAACTGACATACTCCCCTCCTCCACTAGTCAAGAACGTGGGGAATAGCTGATGTTATTTATTGTCATTTTGATAAAGGTTTTCACAAGCTGTTAAAAACAACACCAGAAAACCAACCTTGAAGCAAATGTGTACTCCATACACTTTGTAGTTTTGTTACAAAATATGGTTCACAAAATAAGTTTAAGAAATGACCTTGTAAAATCTGAAGATATATACACACTATAGAGTTTTATACATATATGCAAGCAGAGGGTTTTTAATATAAATCTGTAAAAAGCAAAGCTGTCACAGTACTTTTGTAGCTTAAAATAAGCTGTTTTAAAAGGAAAAAGCTGCCATAGATATTCAGCACCATTACTTGTAATACAAAACAGAAATCAAAACTCATGGTTCTAAAGTAAAGGAAAAAAATGAGCAACATGAAGAGACTATGGAATGGCAGTAATTTTACACTCCTTACTTCCTTGTTTTTGCTAAAACAATCCAGACACTTTGCACTACTTTCACACAGTTGCACGTGTGGTAACATGTGCCATAATCCACACGTAAATGCTCTTAACAGAGAGTGACTCCAGAAACTATGGCATTTTAAGAAAACTACTTCAATCACAACACTTGTAATATCATGAAGAGGAATTCAGACTGACCTCTAAAACTTGCAAGGTAGACAGTAGAAAAAGAAAAGGGGGGAAAGAGCCCAAATACTCCCTGTCAGAGTATAAGAGCAATGCTCCTCCTTACAGATATCACAAAGGAAAGGAATACAACTCAAAAATCATTTGAGTTTTCAGAAGAACAGGAAGTTGTAGGACAACATCACAGTAGCAAATTAAGTCTCCTAACAGGGGAATCATTAAGTCTTTTGCATGCCAGGATCCCAATAAAGGGGGACTCTGATAAAGGTGATTACTTAGCCTTTAAGGTAATCTAAGTTTAAAACATTATTTGTAAGGTATATCAGCCTCCAAGTTTTACACCCCAGCATAAAAATGTGTACTTCAGCATATCCTATGAGCCAGAGAGACAAACTTTGGGTTCGCCACCTCCAATTCAGTTTCCAGATGGAACATGTTAGCTCATCCTGTCTGCATAAAAATATTTTCAGCTGTGGACTTTCCTGCTCATTCACAGTTACAAAATGGTATATACCCAATGTTCTTTCCCTTCCATTTTGCAATAGAGGATCCAGACACAGAAGTTTACAAGTGAACACCAGCTCTGCAGGAAAGTCTGTACTACCCCAATTCTGTTTGCTTTAGTGAAAACGCAATTTGTTCAATACCTGCTGTACTCACTCTAGATAGCTGTACACTTCCCACAACGCATCAGTTGTACCAGCAGAAAACCCACACTGAGAAGTCACTTTCCTTTCTCCTATGCACTTTACACATGTCATTTAAGTCTATCGCTGCGGTATCTAGTTATAAAGATTAGATACCACAGATCAAAGATGTGGGGCAGTTCCTGGGAAGTGAAATGAGTGCTTATGTTTGCAAACCATTTTGTACTTCCCGTCTATTCACTTTGATTTAGTCATTGCTTTCTCTGTTTTGTTTCACCTTCTTGTCCTCTCTATGTCTACCCTTCCCTTGAACCAAAGGAAAGTCACTGCTACCAACTGCGCCCTCATCAGGAAGCAAATACACTTCCTCATCGCCTCCCCGAGAGAGCATTACTAAGAGTCTGTAAAAGAAGATGAACGTATTGGCTAGAGCCTTAAAACTGAAGCAGAGAAAGAATTATTCAACTTGAGAAAGTTAAGTATAAGCAGCCAGCTACCACATGCCAGAGTAAAGTTTTCCTCAGAATTCCTTCAGAATATATAAGATTATGTGCGCTAACAAAAAAGTACTGGTCTATCCCTGTACAGACAAATCCTAGCCAGCTATCACATGCCAGAGTAAAGTTTTCCTCATCAAACTCAGTACTTCAGAATATATAAGATTATGTGCGCTAACAAAAAAGTACTGGTCTATCCCTGTACAGACAAATCCTACCATACCAAATAGTCAGCTATCTTGGGGCTGTGGACTGTGAACTTCTCATGATTCTTTGCTCTTTCTCAAGAGCTGCCAAGTGTATAAACTGTTCTCATTATTTACTCACAGATTAACAGTTGGTAAATTGGTCCCAGGGAATCACTGAAGAATTTTCCTTATAACCATTTCCCTTGCTTAAAAAAAAAAAAAAAGCCAACCACACAACGCCTTCCACCCCCACCCCCCCCAACCCTCAATGAATGTGAGAACTTCCTGCGCTCAGAACTGCATGAATAGACCTGGCAAGTAGTCAGGGAGATAGTACAGGCCCATGAATGCTCTGAATTCAGCTTCTGTGCTGCCGCTAAATTAAAGGAATTCAGGAGCCTCACAAAGGCTTGGTTATTTAATTATATTATAAAATAAAAGGCTGAATCTATTAGACAGCATAGGAAAGAAACCCTTTTGCGAGTGCCTGCGCAGAACAAGCAGCACCAGTGACTCTGCCCAACCTTCTCCCTCTCCTCGGGCTGATGTCACCACTGTGCTCCTGCCAGCGCCCCGCAGAGCTGGCGACGGTGGTAGAGCACTGCTCTACCTGCAGGCAAGAGTCTTCACCAGCTAGTTTGCAGACAAACCATGCTGCTTTATCCCCTCAGGTTTTTTACTTTTGCTCTTCATTCACCGGGAAACTCGTGACCCTTGCACACATGCTACAACTGTATTTACCACTGTACCTTCAACCCACGACTAGCTGCACTTACATGTCAGCATTCAAATCCTCATTTCACTTCAACTGCCTTCAGTAAAAATCAAAGCACACACATTAATAAGAGTAACTACAGCTAGCAAACAGCACGACGACAAAACCTCTACTTTTTTCCAATCACGTGCTATCTCCCCTCCCTTTATAACTAGCAAGGAACAAATGCACTCAGCAATTTGCCTTACAGGTCATTAGGAAACAAAATCAAAGCAGCTTCCTCTTACTGAGAGCTCTGCTGCACACCAAATCTCTCAACAGCCTCATTTACATGCTGGAAAACAAATAGGGTGAGCATAGCGCATAGCGGGAAAGATTAAAGTAACACACCGCACGGAGTACTCATTTTTACAGTTCAGCTAGCCCTGCTTACGACTCGGGAACTCAGCCTGTTAGACATGACACTTCTACTGATACCAGCACGTCATCCTTGTGCTTTGCCAGAAAGGTGACAGCCCTCCATCAATTCAAATCACAGTGAAATGCTCAGATTGGTGGCAGTGACCACATGGCTTAACGAGACCTGTAACTAGCCTGCACCATGCTTTCCACTTACAAAAAGGGAAGCAAACAAATATTCACATTCAAAGCAAAGCAGCCAAGCATGCCTGCCTGCAGACAGTCCCATGGGGGTATATTCTTCTAAGCGTGAGTTGCCAAAAGGACAACAGTAACTCCACTGTGGAGAAGCAAATGCACAAGAAAATCCAAAAAGACAAAACAAGATGTTTATGTATAAATTATAAGACAAGGTTTGCCAAATCTTTCATTAGGGAAATGAGCATATTGTGCTATTTCCCTGCTACTGTGTATGAAGACATCACTATATTCAGACATTTCTGCTATGAAAAGGTTACTGGGTATTAGCTTTATGCCACAGCATTTCTTTTGGCATGGACAGCATCTACATTAGGTATGAAGGTTAGACATTAGTCTCCAACTGCCTTTGAACAACTACATATTTCGCTGCAATGCAGTACAGTCATGTCTACAGAGAAAAGCTCAAAGGATTTTCAACTGAGAACATGCCCTATATGTTTAGAAAAAATAGTGGATATGAGCAATGAAGAGCTGAGCAAAAGTGAAACCTGAATGTGAAAAAAGCCAGCGCCATGAAAAACCCAGAGAGTGCCAAGGCACAATGACCAAAGGACCTACTGAAGAGAGTGTCAGATAACATCTCTGATTAAGGCTTGCCAATATGCAAAGCATCAGAACAAACTTGAAGTAACAATACCATGTCTGGAAAGGCAATTCACCAATTATTTAAAGTGTGATAGGGTGAAGAACCTCTCAGAATTAAGTCAACATATAGCCACAAGAACACTGTGCCTCTATCAAAATTACAGCTGTTCTTGGACTTACCAGTGACATATATGCAATCTTCTCCTGGACAGCAGTCTGCACACTGAGTTCCCAGAACCTGCTTACTGGGAATCCATCCTTTTTCAGGGCTACAAGAGAAGACTAGACTTGCCCTGTACCATATCCCTTAGCAGCGCCTTCCTTCACAATTCAGAAAGGACAATGATTGCTAACTGCTATTTTTTTAAACATGACCAGTTGATCATGCCTAGCTTAGCTGGTGACAGCAAGCAAGAGAACAGTGCCAAATGCTGAAACTCCTCCTCGTTTGCAGTACACATTCCTAAAAAGCATAAGCCTAACGGATGTGCCGCATGCAATGCCACTGTTTACAAGTCAGTCTAATGCTAAAGATTCAGTACATCCAATTTTAGATTCAAAGGCTATAACAGCACGAACTTTTCTACTGTCAGTCATAATTCTTATTATGCAAGATTACCCTTTTTTCTTTCTTTCATAACCAGTTTACAAATTCTTCTTATAGACAAGCACTTCAAGAACACTGTGCAGGCCACAAGCTCTGCCTCTTAAAATCCTATACTTGCAAGAGATGCACTGCTGGGTGAAAAGCATACATGTGACACAGAATTGTTTTTATTTAAACAAAAAAAAAAAACCTCAAACTTTTCACATGCTTGTTTCTGTAATATAAAAGGTACAATACACCTTTAAACCCCTTTAAGGCTCTGTTCTTTTTATCTCTTTTGACTACATTGTCACCTCATCCTACGTTGTTAACATACAGGGACACCACAATTTGTGGCTACGTGCTGTGACTTTCTGGAGAGAACTTTGCTTATTTATTTTTGCAGCCCTGTGTTAGCCATGCTAAAATGAATGCTCTTCTACAAGTAACATAGTGGTATTGCTTCATACATAGCCTTATAGATACGGGGTTGGGGGAAGAAGGAGAACAAAAAACACACTGATAAATGGGCATTGCAGAGAAAACCCCTAAAATCTTCAAGAGGACTAAAACTGTACACAATGAGTGAGTTGGTACATGCAAGCAAGAATGCCCAGAAACTTCCTCTAAAACAAAAAAATAAGAGCATAAAACAGGAAAAAAGTCTAGCTGCATATTCTAGGCTAAAAGGATCTACAGTTGATCCATGCTTTGTGATCTGCTGACAGTCTCAAGATAACACTGTTCACAACTGAGGTGACAAATCTGCATTTCCCCATTTCCACAGTATAAGCAAACGATATCAGTTATTTGCCAGGAACTCAAAATATACCTCCTGCTAATGCAAAACTGAAGCAGCAAGAGGTGCTGAAACTGCTCACACTCCAGTGGAGCACTATACAAAGGATCACACTCCACTCAGTGTTGCAAATTAAATATATACCCAAGGCTCTAGTAGACTATCTTCTCCAGAGGAACACTTATTCTGACAGTGACAGAATATGATTTAGTCCACTGCAGGATAAAAGCATCTTAATCTTTTACTACAATTATCTAGCCATACTGATCAACGTATTTTCATTCTAGATTTCAATTATGAAAGAAAAAGACCTTGCAAAATAAACTAGGATCTTTTGTCACACAGATCGAGAAAATAAACATTCTGAAACATTGCTCTTACAAGACCACTTCCAAAATGCAATCTGTAAAGCAAAATCAAGTAAGATAATTTAATGTACTCTTCTCGTATTAGCAGGAATTAAAATTGTCATTTGATTAAGAAGATTAAAGAGACACAAACCAAGCAGTTCTCAGTGCTACAGTCTAATCTTAAGGGGAATTAATATACTTATACAGATGATATCATTGTTCTGGAAGTTATGAAATGGAAACACTTTCTGTATTTAACAACCTGAAATGTATCACATTAATCTTTGGTTTATTCACAGGGAATACACAGACTACAGATTCTATTTTGTTTTTTTCAGACAAGGGACGTGATTTTCATACCAGGAAAAAAAAAAAAAAAAAAGAAAAAAAAAAAGACACATCCACAGCCACTTCACAGAGCCTGGACACTTCAAAGAGTTCAGATTCCCATTTTCAGACAGTCCTTTCTTTTATTAGCTAAGACACGCAAGACAAAAAAGTTAACTGCTCACTCTGAAAGGATGTAAACTGAGGTCTACTTCTAAAATTTCATCCACACAACCACATTATGAGCTCCATGCTTCTACCAAGACAGTACACTAAAAATCCTCAACTCTAGGACTGAATGGGGAGAAAAATCCTTTCGGATAATTACCTATTACACAGCTTTCAACAAGCTCCTGTTGGTATTTCTGAGATGTTAAATTGCATCTCCCACTGTGATTAACTTCATTTTGAGAAGCATCCTGTCTCCAAGCTGCAAACTATGTCACCTTTGTGTTTTTAGCCACGTAATACCGGTACCAGAAGAAACCAAGAGCTCCTAGCCTGTTAACTTCAGTACAGTGTACATGCTAGCCTTCTTCCAGGAGTCCCACCGCTTCATTCATAACAGTTTTTGTCATTAACTTTTTTACTCCAACAGGCAAGCTTCATAGCACGAAAGGAAAGACAGGTAAATGCAGAAAGCCAATAGTGACATACAATATTAGGTTGTCTCAGGCATAATTAAGTTCCATAAACAAAATGACTGCTAACAGAGACTGTTGTCCCCTAGAGGTCTGTTTGTCTCACAAAGTAACAAACAGTAGAAGCAAAATTACACTCCTCCACCACTTACAATTCAAGTCAATAATCATAAAATGACCGGTGATAAGAAGTCACTGGTAGATCTGACCAACCATCTTATGAGCAAGTAGATTGCATACACAGCTTTGCTGCTTGCAGGACTCTTAACACATTTATTATCTGCTTTTAAAAAGGGTTAGAGAGGATCAGACAGGAAGAAAAAGCAAGTGTTTGATTGTATGCAATTCTGATCAGAAAACTCACCGTCCACTTAAAAACTTAAAAGTTTGAAGGTAGCTTTGTATCTGAGGAGAGCTGCTTAGATAAAGACCATCGACAGATTACATAAAAGCAAAGTCGTTGCTGGTAAGACCTTTAAGCTTTTCTGTACCATTTATTCTAAAGCAAATAATAGGTTGACCTAGGCATAGTAGATGTTTAAAAAAGCATGCAGCTTTTTCAAAGGGAAGGAGTTGGTATTATTCTCATCAAACGAAGATGCCTGAATCACAGGTTTTGTTCTACCCTTAATGCCATGTCTAAAATTCTCTCCTCACCAGAGCAGCATTCAGAAAAGGAGTGGCCTGCTACTTATCTTAATTACAGGTCTTACTATCTCTTTCTCTTTGGACACAAAGATTCATAAATCGAACAAACAGGAAGAGAAACTGCATTCAGATTACATAATGAGGTTTATGTAAATCGCACCTACAGCCTAGGGTCCTGAACTTCAAAGGCATTCCAGCTCCTCGTTACCCTTTGGACTGAGGCCCATTGTTTTGTCTTTATTTAAATAAGTTGGCATGGCATTTGGAGTGCTTGCAGATGAGAGGAACCAGTTCATGCGGCTATTATGGGGTTTTGATAATTATGAATGCAATTCACAGCCTCATGAAGTTGGTTTGAAGATTCCTGTTGCCATTGGACAAGACCAGGAACAACTCATACCCTGCAAAGGGCCAAATTTACCTCTGGCCCACAAAAAATGTTGAATTAAACTTTAATAATCTTCTCAACTTATAAAATTTATTCTCCTTCTACACTGATAACTAAGCTAGATAAAACTGGAGAGAAAGATCCCCTGAAACTCAGTATTCTGTATCAATATATATAGTTATTCTTAGCTGTCCAATCGAGGAACACGGTTAGCTGGGCAATGAGTATTTTCAGCATCCCTCCAAATAAGTCAAAGACAGCTGGGAGAAATTTTACTTCTCTATCCGCAGAAAAAGCCTCAAAGAATAGTACACTATGTTGTGAAATTAAATGACTCTTCACTCCAGGAGGTCTTTCTTCCTGATTTAACAGTCGTCATTTTAAAATGCAATGTTCTTTAAAGAACTTTTTTTGTCCCTTAAATAATGGGGGGGGGGGGGCATAAAAATCCCCAAGAGATTCTGCAACATTCCTATACTTCCACATATTTTAAGCACAACCACAGCAGGAGGAAGTCTCAGCCACGAAACCAAAAGGGTCAGGACTAGCTAGTTAGCTAAACAGGGAAGCAAGAGGAATCCTGATGTGGCAAATGGCATAAAGAATTTGGACTATCAACTTACATAACTAAATTATTTTATGTGACAGTGGCACAAGGTATAGAGAGGGTGACCACAACCATGGTAACCTACAGCCAGGAAGCCAAGCCAGTACTTTTTTTTTTAAAAAGCAAACACCAAGCTGGTGTGCCAGCACAGACACCATAGAAAACTGGTTTTACTATTAATTTTGCCTACCTGAAGTCCTAAATAGAATTTCAGTGGGACACAATATTGCTATTCATTTACAACCCACATACATCCCTCCATGCTCTTAGGACAGCTGCTGCATTCCAGCAGGCAAATGATGTCCATTCTTTGCATGTAATGTTTTACCATAGAGCACACGTAAGACAAAAAGTAAATTGAGAGTCAATCAAAATATCATAAATAAAAAGACTTAAGTTTAAAATTCTCCAACACCTAAGATGGCTTCAGTATTTAACAACAATCAGTGAGAAAATGTTCAATTAGAATTTGCCACTAGTTATTTTTGGAAAATGATATCTATGTTAAGACAGCATACTGGACAAATTCCATCCTAATTGGAAAAAAATTTATTCTACAGGAAATACAAGTTATTTTATAGTGAAAAATGTAAAAATTATTCTCTCCAAAAAGGCAATGCTACTGCTAACTCAACTGTCCAATAAAATCTATTTGAAGGACAAAAGTTACAAAAGAATAAAATGAGGCACTTTTGAGTGAAGTGTGAAGCTGAAAAAACTAGAATTTTCCAAGAAACTCTGACATAAAATGTGCAGAGCTTAACTACCTCAAATCCATACACAACTGTCATTATCATGCAGTTGGAATTTTAACTTAGGTTTCCAATCTCCCAGATTATAAACAAGAGATTATTGATTATTTTTAAAATGAGGACATTGTCTTCCTATGAAGTTTCTTAAATATCTCATGAAGAGACAAGTGTTTCAGAATTCCTCTCTTAGAGAAAAATCTAGATAAAGTTGAGACATTCATTTTTCACCGAGTTTAAGATTTTTTTTGTTTACAAAGGTTGGTTGTATTTCTCTTAAACATCTTTGAGAAGGAAAAAATAACTTGGAATTGCAGTGAAGCTTACAAAACAAAAGAGACTTTAGAACACCCCACCCCATACCTTTTACTTGAGTTCGCTTCCTCACACAAACTGCAGATGACTCCAAGCATCAAAGTCTATCCCATCTGAATCCACACACACAAAAAAGAATCCTTAGCCAAAAAAACCTCAGAGGTAAACGCAACATTCAGCTCTCTGGGTCAAAGAATAAAGTTATTACAGGGCTATTTCAGCCATACGCCTACAGAGTGCAAATCCTCATTTGGGCAAAAGTTCTAAAACAGAGCAATAAAACTGAGTCAAGGGAAGCTGAAAACAAGTACACATGCAGACTTATTTTATCTGCTCTAAAATGCCAGTGTGCCACATTCCACAAGCAGCAAAATAATGAAACACTGAAGACTAAGCCAAAGGGTCTTTGCTTCTACTGTCCAAGGCAAAAAGAAAGCTTCAAGTCAGCCTTTGGTTTCTTCTTCTTTTTTTTAATTGTTGAAATAAAAATATTAACAGCTTAAATAGTTAATTAAAAATTACCATCCCTTCAATGCAGAGGGAAATACAGCTATGAGCACGCAAGGTACAAGTTTCTTCCAAATTAAACAGCTGGGTTTAACAAGTAGCACTCTTCAGATTTTCTATCTCTAAGCTTCTATTCTATGGTATTCTGCACACATACACTTTCCAAACTGACCTTCTCAGACATCATGTTTTATACTTGCCTCTCTTCCAAAAGATCACTTGGATAACAAAGATATCTCTCTTGATTCTGTTTTATAAAACCACAAAGTAGTTTTTGGTAGTTAAGAAGCACATACCAGTTGCTAACACTGTTTTCAATGAATGTGTCTTTTTTTGTACAATTAAGTAGTATCTTCCCAAGAACCACATACTGCTTCAGATGCATAGTAGTCTGTCAGTGTCCTAACAGAACAGATGGATGTTTTAATTGCACAAGGGCTTTTAGGTATATCAGCAGTTCCATCATCAAGAGGATATTTATGCACAGTTTAAAAAAAAAAAAAAAAAGGAAATAGCTGGTGACATAGGGAAAGGGTGATAGTATCAAAATACATAAAGAGAATAGGGGGGAAAAAAAAGAGAATGCTGCATTCTGTGCTGCAGCAGTCAGCAGTGAGGAAATTAGTTCCTGGATGTACCAATTTAGGTACTACATGTTTAGTATATATAGTAACTCTTATGTACATCACACAAAAATCTCCCTCCCATGCTGGTACTTCACACATACTTAAATGATGGATGCTAGCCAGGAGTACAACAGAATTTAAAAGTTGCAAAAACCACTGTATTAAACAGCTGCCACATACTAAAGCTCAGCTGCGGTTACACCAGCATTCCAGCACTATCTGCACAGCTCCTCCCGCACAAGAGGAGCCGCAGCACTCTCAGAGCCCCCAAAAGCCACCTTAGAAAGACCCCATTCCAGCTCTGAGGCGATAAGCAAACAGCCGTGCACATGGACAGCTGGAGCAAGCCAACAGCACCGCAGCCATTTTAAACTTTCCTGCAGAACAGGACAAGAAATTTCACTATTTTGGTCCTGACAAGGACCAAGCTTGAATTTAAGCAGACTATGTAACTGAAATGAGATAGCTTTCCCAAAGTGGCTAGTTTTAGGTATTACTTCTCTTTGCAGGAGATGCCAACACACAAATGATTACAAGGTAAAAGAACATACATCCAAGTCATGTTAGGAAAAAAAAAGAATCAAGATCACGCCAGCCCTAGGCAGAGGTTGTTTGTCCTTTCAGACAAGTTCACAGAGACCTCTCCTTTCCAATCACAGCTGCAAAAAAACCCAAACATTCGCATTAACATGAATTAATTTTTTTTCACATTAAATAAGATATTGTATTTCAGAACGGCTGCTACAAAGGCAGAAGCTCTTTATGGTACAGCTGTTCTCCTGCCCTCAGTTAAGAAGCAGGTCTGGTTTTGGCACGTTTCCCTCCCTTAAATGGCACTTACTCATCTTAAATTGATTTTACCAATGTATTAAATAGCTCAACTGAGTTATTCACCAAGTAGCACATCAAACAGCTAGCGATTCAATACATCCCACATTCCACAAAGCTCAGCAGTGTCAGGCCTACGGTGTTTTCACATGAGAGTAAGCATACAAAACTGTGTTTCCATCTATACAGCTGGAAGTCTCAGTGTGACCCCAACTACCAAATGTACTTAAAAGAAAAAACAAAACCAAACAACAAAACAACTGCTCAGATCACTGCAACCAATCCTGACACTACATCTTCCCACTCTTCATACTGGACAGACCAATATTTCTTATAATGAACTTTAAGACAAAGCTGGATTCGTTTCTCCTCACAACTTTCTAAAAGGTCACGTGAGCAAAAAGCATCTCTTCCCAAATAAAATCTGACAGCCAGTTGCAAAATTAACACCCCTAATTACATCTGGCATTTCTTAGTGTTCTGCCTACAGGCAATCATCTACTGAGAAGTGATATATTTGATGACACCAGCAGGTGCAGAAGCCCCGTGTCACATCAAAGAGCAGAGAATTTAATGGTGGCCAAGTGCCAGAACCATAAATAACATCACCTTTCAGTAGTAAAACAAAAAAGCCTCAAACATCCATTGTACTGAACCAGTCTTCAAGACCAAGATCACGTTACTCAGCCTCCTTGCCACGCAGATGCTCCAGAACACAGCACTGTATATGATTCCATGCTTATTTTTGAACTAAAGTCTCAAAACAAAGAAGTAGTTTTTAAATTACAAGATTGGTGTATTAGTCTATTTTTCCTTCTACATGCAAATTACAGAGAAGTCAAGGCCACTGGGACAACTTATGTTTTACAGAAACTATTTTCACAGAGCAATAAGGAATACTACAACTTGTTTGCGAGAAGCCTTCTGGATCACAGCCACTCTTATGGTTTTAGGAATAGTTTAGTAAGCCTGACCTAATCGGTCTCCCAGCGACAGTATCATGACTGTAATTGCACTACGGATTCTTACACTCAGTAACAGTATCTCAGCGGAAAGCTATTTAACCATATCCTTTTAAATACAGATTAAGCATTTCAAATGTTGAGGATAGTATCTTTTGTTGGGATAGATTTCAACAGAGAGAAAAGTGGACATGCATGAACAGTCACTAACTCCTAATTCTGCTCAAATGTTGTTACAGGGAATAGGATCAGACCCTGAAAGCTGTAAGGGATTTTGTTTTAGCAACAGCGTTATCTGTTTAATGCTCAGAGTCAAGAGACCGAAGAAATCAACCACACTCACACTCTGTGTAAAAAAAAAAAAAGGAGAGGAGATACCAAAATAAAGATGCACTAACCACATCTGGAAACAAACCAAGGCAACACACATGAATCTTCGCAGTGCCACATTTTGGTTTGGGGGGCTTTTAAATCTGGAATTCTACAGTTAAAGAACACATTTCATTTACAGAATGTTTGTGGGCTGCTATTTATTAAGAAAGCTTTTTTGGCCATAGTAAAAAATCCTGATCCTCTGCAGTTCTCCTACCATTTAAAAAAAAAATATGCATTTTCCGGATTCCACAACTAGAGAAATAACCAACCTACAGTAATCATTAAAATCATTGGCTGTATCATCTTATCTTATTTGGAATTTGTAATCTTAAATCTTGGTAATCTTTCAGTCTTAAAACTGTCTCTCCCCAGAAATAAAAAAGCCGGAAGTCGCCACCGTGCTCTCTTCTCTCCCCACTCCAAGGGGATTAGGTAAAAGAATTCTTTTTATAAACGATGCAATAAATCCAGCCTAGGTTTATGCCATTTTGCATCAGTACAAAACCAGGATCACCAAATCCTGCTGAGACAGCTTGCAGGAAATTACAGGGATAGAGATGCTAGTGGTTCTCTATCCACTGGGACAAGCCAGGCTGCTTAAATCAACGAAGTCCCAGGCAAACAGGAAATCACCATTTTCAAGCACTCCTTAGGGTATGATCCTGGAGGATCATTTATTTAAAAGGCACTTCTCCTAAGCAAAACACCCTAACTTTGGGGCCAAAACGCACTCCTCCTTTCCCGTTTATTTTGATGTGTGCTCTTTCCAAGTGTCTCTCCTTCCCTCTCTTTCATGTTTGGGGTGCGGGGGGATATAAAATAAGGAAGCAGAGATAACTTGCCAAAACAGTTACATCAAACCAGTGCAATTACATGTCAGTAATATTTTCTTAGCTGTTTTTGGCTGGTCTGGTACATTAGATGCTGCAACCATTCTGCTACAAGCACCTGATCACAGGTGTTTTAGATGTTGATCACAGATCCCCTCAAAGAGATAAGGATTTCAAAAAACACTGCACTTTTGAAGTACAGAGGCATACTTCTTAGCATATGAACTTGCGTAAGAAATTTGCATTAATTTAATCCTATGTATGCTCATAGAAATACATTTCTATTTAGTAGTTTTGTACAAGGAAGTCCAAAATGTACAAGCTACGTTAGCAATCAAGTTGAGACACTGAAATAAAAGAGTTGGAACATTCACATTTAACATACAGAATCAATAATTTAATATATAAAAACTACATGCAAGCAGGCTTTACTGTAAGACTTAGCTACATTTTCCGATTGTGTCTAAAGAGAACACATCCTTCTAGTAAAGGAGGCATCCTGTTGCCCCATTTTAAAACACGTCTGTGCATCCCCATTTAACGGTGGGACTGGAAATAAAGGAAGCAACATCACTTCCAGCATCACCTGCTGACTTCCACCCTCAAGAGCGCAGCAGAGAAACACGCAGACCACCATCATCACCTGAAAAAAATACTTTAGCTCCTTTCTGCAACACATCTAACCTAGTTCTGTCAATCCCTTGAATGAACACCACTTCTGCACTCATTATGCTGGGGTCATTACACAACCGACCAAGAAATCTGAAGAAAAGCTGAAATGACCACTCACCACCACTCCCACATTCTCTTCTGAATAAAGCGGGGCACTTATCTAGCGTACTGCTCTCCCTCACACCCTGCCATTACCACCTCTATGTGACATTCAGTGGAACCCACTTGAGAGAAGAATCTCTGTCTTTTTCAGAGTTAAAGCGCTGAATTCTCATGGTTCAGTGAAGTACTGCTCCTCTCAGCCAACCCAGTAAGGAGATGGATGACATTCGCCACTTTGCTAGCACAACCTTATCTTCGGATATTGCATTTACAGGAAAACTTATCAGGTATATGAACATTTAGATGGATGTTAAATTGTTTCTTCTTCTTGGAGAGATGGACAGGACAGATAAAACCAAAGGAATTAGAAGATTACAATAGGTGTTGTATACAAAGCAATTCAGCTGACACCTAAGATGTTTTTAAACTTGTCTTAAAACTGCAGAATTGTGTATATTTTTAAATCTCTTAGAACTGCAGAAGGGTGCATGTTTTTAAAACTCTCTTGAAACTGCAGAACAGTGCATAATTACAACGTGTAAGATAACTCTTCCACCCAATGCTCCCCAAATTCTGTACTGTAAATGGTAATCGCAAAACTGCACTAAAAAGCTTTTGCCTTTTCATGATCATGGTTTTGACTACCCTGTTTTCAAAGGCTGTATTCTGTACTCATGTACTTTCCTTGCTTACTGCCTTAGTTTCTCAGTGAAGTCCTGCTACTCTGACAAACAGGAAAACTGATCACAGAATCACAGAATTGTTTGGGTTGGAAGGGACCTTAAAGATCATCCAGTTCCACCCCCCTGCCATGGGCAGGGACACCTCCCACTAGCCCAGGTTGCTCAAAGCCTCATCCAGCCTGGCCTTGAACACCTCCAGGGATGGGGCATAAGCACTAACAACACAGAAAACTAAGTACAGGACTTCTTTTGCAGGAATGTGTTGTTCTCAGCTCAGGAATCTGCACGCCCTGCACTGTTGCAACCCATTTCAGCAGCAAAACTGCAAGGAGCTTTTCTCTCATGAACAAGCCCGCCTTGCCCTCGGCTCCGTTACCAGGCGGGCTCAGACCACGCCAGAGCACTCGGCTCTTAAACTAAACCCTGGGCCAGCTGCCGGCATCGTGCAAACGTTTGCAACAGCCTCCGGCCTTCCACCCTCAGCACAGCACCGACACACCTCTCGTCACTAGGGAAAGCAGCAGATTAAGGCTATTTAACCTCGAACGCTCAGTGCCGCTGCTAGAAACGGAAAACAACACACGAGCGACCTCCATTACCCAGGCGTCAAAGAAAGGGAGTGAAGGACGGGAGGAGAGGCTGCCCTGGCACCGCCTCAGCTCCGGGGCAGCCC
>NW_010146395.1:0-998 GCF_000699245.1 Pterocles gutturalis
AGTCTTAGTAACGATACCGGACTTGACAGCTATGATGGGCAGAACAGAATGAAGAGATATTTTTTAAAAGTTTAAAACTGTTTTTTTTGTTTTGTTTTGTTCTGTTTTTTTTTTAAACTGATATGTTATAATATGTTTGGTTACCAGTTGCTGTCAACAGCAGTCAGGCAATGAGCCAGATGAAGTAAATGAAGTGCCTCTCACTGACTTAGCTTGTTTTGAGTAAGATCTTCGTATTTGCTGGTGAAGTACATTTTATGCCAATCTAGGAGAGTATCTTGAGAGTCAAGATTCATCCTCAAATGGTTATCCAAGGGGAAAAGTGATTTTTTTTTTTCTAGCTTACAGCACCTCATGCTTAAAGTGGAGAGAGCAGCTCCTACTAGGGCAATGCAAGAAACTAGGTTCTGAAGTGTTTTATAGGAAGAAAAAAAAACCCAAAAAACAAAACCCAAACCACAACGCTTGTGAAAGACAACTGAATGCTTCCCAACAAAAAGAAAGAAGTCACCTGCAGCTGGCATTGAGTCTTCTTGGATGGTCATTAGCAGGCTCTCTCCTTTTTAAAAGACACAAGGAGGAAGAGCATATCCTCCGTATGGTTAAAGTACCGAATTCTGCAGAGCAGTGAGTATAAATGAAACGCTTGCACTATATATTGAGAAAGACTGACTTTTTTAAGTGAATGAAACTAAGCCTGAAAGACAACAGAAAGCTGAGAAATGGCAGCAATTTGATCCTTATGCCAATGACAGAGTTTCGTTGCCTTAAGATCAGAAAGTAGAAGCAAGGTGTTGCTATTACTGGGCAATTTCCCTAATCATAAAGTCCTAGAGTTACACTCTTCTTATTTTCTCTCCTAATAGCCCAATCACTCTTGTGCCCACAGCTGCAGCCTTATGTTAATTTCCTGTAGGAGGCAGAAAGGGGAATACACAGAGTTATCAATTCTTATTTACCTTTCATGCAAAAGCTTCTCATTTGTTTTGTGATCTTTA
>NW_010146396.1:0-1276 GCF_000699245.1 Pterocles gutturalis
GTCCTGGGCACCTGGGTCCCCATTTTGGGGGGTCCTGGAGCCCCATTTTTGGGGGGTCCCCCTCCAATGTCCCCCCTCCCCACAATAAATGCTGTGGCCGCAGGTGGGGCTTTGATTGGGGGGGGTGCTGGGGGGGTCAGATCTATAGGGTCAGGCTATAGGGGCTGGGCTATAGGGGGAGGCTATAGGGGTCAGATCTATAGGGTCAGGCTATAGGGGTCAGGTCCATAGGGTGAGGCTATAAGGGGTCAGGTCTATAGGGTCAGATCTATAGGGGGCATGTCTATAGGGTCCAGGCTATAGGGACCAGGTCTATAGGGGTTCAGGGGTCAGCTCTATAGGGGTCAAATCTATGGGGTCAGGTCTATAGGGGGTCAGTCTATAGGGGCCAGGCTATAGGGACCAGGTCTGTAGGGGTCAGATCTATAGGGTGAGGCCATAGGGATCAGATCTATAGGGCATGAGATCTATAGGGTCAGATCTATAGGGACCAGGCTGTAGGGTGAGGCCATAGGGAGCAGGTCTATAGGGTGAGGCTATAGGGGCTGAGCTATAGGGAGAAGGTCTATAGGGGGCCAGGTCTATAGGGGTCATCTCTATAGGGTCAGGTCTATAGGGGGTCAGCTCTATAGGGTCAGATCTATAGGAACCAGCTCTATAGGGGGTCAGGTCTATAGGGTCAGATCTATAGGAGCCAGTCTGGCCATAGGGGAGCAGGTCTATAGGGGGTCAGATCTATAGGATCAGCGCTCTAGGGGGTCAGGTCTATAGGGGGTCAGGTCTATGGGGTCAGATCTATAGGAACCAGCTCTCTAGGCGGTCAGATCTATAGGGGGTCAGGTCTATAGGGTCAGATCTATATGGGTCAGCTCTATAGGAGCCAGTCTGGCCATAGCGGGCCAGGTCTACAGGGGGTCAGATCTATAGGAACCAGCTCTCTAGGCAGTCAGATCTATAGGGGGTCAGGTCTATAGGGTCAGATCTATATGGGTCAGCTCTATAGGAGCCAGTCTGGCCATAGGGGGAGGCTATGGGGGATCAGATCTATAGGGTGAGGCCATAGGGGTCAGTTCTATAGGGGTCACATCTATAGGATCAGATCTATAAGGTCAGATCTATAGGGACCAGGTCTATAGGGTGAGGCCATAGGAGTCAGATCTATAGGGTCAGATCTATAGGGACCAGGTCTATAGGGGCCCCACCCCCCTGTGGGTGCCCCTCCCAGTGCTCCCAGTGCAACCAGTGCAACCAGTGTTACCAGTGCTCCCAGTACCGC
>NW_010146397.1:0-2670 GCF_000699245.1 Pterocles gutturalis
CTCCCGCAAGACCCGCCTTTCGAGGGCGGGGGGTGAGGTGGTGCCACGCTCGTCCTGCCCATCCAAAGCCCATTTGTTTTGGGGTTGCTGGAGGAGCTCCGATAGCGCCCTTCGCCAGTGCGGGCAGCGGGGGCACGGGGACAGCGGCGGGCGCCCGATCGTGGCGTCACTCACCCGCTGTTTATTGAAGGACCGAGACAAATGTTCTCGGCAAATACGAGGATGAGGGTTTGGTACCGGCCGGAGGAACGATTGATGATGAAGGGGAAGATGAAGTCACTCGGGCTGCGCTGGGCAGCGCGGTGTCACTGAGCCCGGGGTGGGCAGCCCCTGTCCCCAGCCAGAGCTGGGGGTCTGTCACCCTGCAGGGAACAGTGCCCACCCCCCACGACACCCCACAGCTTTTGGGGGTGGGGGGAGTGACAGAGAGCTGCAGAAACAGGGGTCCTGGGCAAGGGTCCTGGCAAAGGGCCCGGCTCTTTGTGTAGACGCATATGTGCACGCACAGGTATTACACATATATAGATGCAGGCACACAAACATGTATAATAGATACAGTAGAGCTTGTGTATCTATCTCTGTATGTACATACAGGCATATGTATCCATACAGACACGTATAGACATGTGTGGCCATGTGGCTAGAGACCGCATGGGGCCATTGGCCATAGTGGTACATATATGTGTGTGTGTGTGTACGTATATATGTAGATATGTACACACAGATATATGTGTCTGTGTACATACACACTTATATGCATGTATATATATACATACACACCTATATGTGCTTATATATGCACACACACATATACACACACGTATGTATGTTCATAGATACATAGATGCTCACATTGCTCTGTATGTACATAGGGGTGTGTATATACACATACAGCACCGCACACACAGCTGCGTGCACCCCACACCCCCACCGTAGCCCTCTATCTATAGCTGTTTTTTCTACACTCGTATACACGTATAGATACCTGCATTTACAGCTGTTAATACCTGTGTGGTTTTAATGTGAAAGCCACACGTGCCCCATAGTGTCACCAGCCATATGAACACACACGTGAGCGCATGGCTGCACATGGGTGTGTACACTCTATATCTAGAGGTAAATCTATATGGACCTAGATACATACATCTCTTGTGTATGTGCAACTGGAGAGCGCACGTGTGTGTGTGTGCACCAGCATGAGCATGCACATATATATGTATATAATTGTGTAACTGTATCTCTCCATATATCCATGTGTCTGTCTCCGTGTGTGTATGTGCACGTGTAGACAGACACATGGGTATACATTTATATATGCATCCACATAAACACGGCAAATTGCCCCATACATGCTCCTGCCATACATGTATACATCTTCACAACTATATGTATAGCCACCAGTTATTCTCTATCTGTAGCTATGTATATATAGCTGTATCTTTGTATCTATAGCCATGCCTCCATTTATAGCTAGATATAGCTCTACATCGATTATGTGTGTCTATATAAGCTGCATATGCAGTTAAATTCTGTCTGTCTTTAGCCAGAAATATACGAATTACACACACAGCTTTATACATGCATCTGTAGCACTGTGGCCTATTGCTCCATACAGTCTCCTTGCAAACAGCATACAGCTGACGTGTGCACTCCCCTTCTCTGTACGGGTGCATATAGGCATGTATAGAGATCTGTCTCTGCGCGGACGCCTAGATGACAGATTGCAGGGAGCCGGTTGCCACACGGGTGCACACACAAGTCGAACTCCGGCTCTACAGCGCTGTCTAGAGCTGCACCTCTGTGTATACAGCTGTGTGTACATCTGTGTATACAGCTGTGTGTACATCTGCAGCTACAGCAGCTACCTATATGCACGTGTTAATGTATGTACGTGTGTAAATGTGTGTGTGTGTGTATAGGACTCTATATGCAGGTATGGGGGTGTACAGACAGGTGTGTATAGGGGTGGGTGTGCACACACGCAGCTATATGACTAGCTGTACTTTTCTATATATGTCCAAGCAATGAAGGCGAGGTGCCCGTAGCTAGCTCCACCTAGCTTTGTGTTTGCATGTGTCCATATGTAGCTATCTATGACCATACCTGTGTATGCACACTGTTTGTATGTGTGCATGTATACGTATGTACATGCGTGTGTGTCTGTAGGTGTATGTGGATATATCTTTATCAATCTACACACGTATGGCTAGATATAGTTGTATGCACTGTATGTATATATGTATCTCTGTATGCACACACGTCTATATCGACATCTACACATGTTTATCTGTGTCTATAGACACACACAGCTATATGTATACATTGACCTATGTACATGTGTGTATCTATAAATTCCACAGCTGTAGGTGGTTAGACACTGGTGGGTGGATGAAGGTTTGATGGATTTACACGTGCACATGCAAAGCCATGGCCAACTGCAACATATCCCCCCAGGATTTTATATATAAATGTGTATATATATATATACACACACACAGAGGACCCCACCCCCCTGCCCTGTGTGTTCTGTGCATACATGTGTGTCTGTGTGTCCGTGCACACGTGTGTCTGTGTGTCCATGCACACGTGTGGCTGTGTGTCTGTGCACACGTGTCTGTGTACACGTGTGTCTGTGTCCCCCCGCGGGGCTGCCCAGGGCTGTGCTGCGGG
>NW_010146398.1:0-240 GCF_000699245.1 Pterocles gutturalis
ACTTGGGGGTGTTGGGTGATGAGAAGCTCGACAAGACCCAGCAGTGTGTGCTGGCAGCCCAGAAAGCCAACCATGACCTGGGCTGCATCAAAAGAAGTTTGACCAGCAGGTCGAGGGAGGGGATTGTCCCCCTCTGCTCCACTCTGGTGAGACCCCCCCTGGGGTGCTGCACCCAGCTCTGGGGTCCTCAGCACAGGACAGACACGGAGCTGCTGGAGCGGGGCCAGAGGAGCCCCGGAG
>NW_010146398.1:399-10823 GCF_000699245.1 Pterocles gutturalis
AACGAGGGGGAACGAGTTTAGGGGAGATGGAGATGAGATGTGAGGAAGAAATGTTTTCCTGTGCGGGGGGTGAGGCAGTGGCCCAGGGTGCCCAGAGAAGCTGTGGATGCCCCATCCCTGGAGGGGTTCAAGGCCAGGCTGGATGAGGCTTTGGGCAACCTGGGCTAGTGGGAGGTGTCCCTGCCCATGGCAGGGGGTGGCAATGGATGATCTCTAAGGACCCAAACCATTCTGGGATTCTATGGTTCTATGAGATGACCTAGCAGGAGGTGCGGGGACATGGGGTGTCTGGCTGTCCCCAGTTCACCCACCACTGCAGCAGGGGAGCTGGCTCCATTGCAGTGCTAGCTGCCCTTGTGCAAACCAGTCTGGCAGCTCAAGGGAGACCTGCCATAGCCAGAGGGTTTCCTGGTCTCCTTCAGATATCTCCATCACATCATCTTTCACCATCTCTCTCATTTCTGTATGGCACTGTTGATTGCACTGGAGGCAATCAAGCATCTCTAGAATTGCTCACCTCAGTCTCTCTCCCCTGCTGTCCCCAAGGACTGGTGACACTGGTGAAAGGGAAAATCCTGCCCTAAGGGTGCTTCATCCTCATTTCCCTGTGCTCCCTCATCTCAGGAAGAAAAAACCTTCAGGATGCCCAGGGCCAGAGGAGAGCCCGTGCCTGGGGCTCTTGTGAGCCAGATCCCAGACACCCCAACCTCATGTGCCACCTTGGTGCTCCCATGCCCAGGCAACACAGCTGGTGAGTGAGCAACAAACAGCCCTGACCTCCCGGAGCTTCCCCCCACCACGTCCCTCCATCCCAGCCAACACAGAGCCCGTCACCGCAGCGTTGGGCAGCACATCCCCTGCCTGGCAAGGAGCTGGCGCCCATTGCCCAGGTACCCTGCCCCGTGGTGCTCCACTGTCAATATCCAAATACTGATATTTTGATTGATATAATTAATCTCGGAGATCTCATGAGGATGCAGGCATTGCACTAAGCCCCATCTGAGCACCATGGGAGGTGGAGCTGCCCCAGGGCCAGCACCCGCTGTGGTGTTGCTGTGCACAGGGAAGGGAGAGGATGAGGGTGTCTGTGGCCAGCCCAGGGACTGGCTCCAGGCACGTGTCCCTGACCCAGAGCACCCACAGCTGAGAGGTGACACCAAGACAGCCACAGTCAGGGCACCTGGGGCATGTTTAGTAATGATACACCCTGGAAGAGACGGTAGGTAGGAGGAAAGGTCTGGCGTGCTATCTGCCAGTATCCCAAAGGCAGCTTTAAATGACCCCAACTCCACCAGTCTTGCTGGAATTGGACTGGAAAAGAGGACTGGAGCTGGTCCCTGCTGGGACAAGTTGCAGCAAGACCCGAGGTGCACCTGGAAGGGGAATGGGAGGCAGGAGCACACGGTGCAGCTCACCCAGAGACATGGGACCTGCGCAGAGCCACCACCTGCACCTCCTGTGGCCGGAGCTGGGGTGAGCTCCCAGTGCAGAAATTAAATGGTGGGGAAATGAGAGACTCTCCTGTGACACTGGGTTAGTGGTGGAGGTGATCTCATTTCACAAACACCAGTCATCTCGGTGACTGGTGGCAGTGGCACCAGCCTGGCAGCTTCCTTCTGTGTCTCAGGGCGTCATCTCGAGGGCCGTGGACAAAGACACGTGTGTCAAAAGCAGATCAAACAGGCATGTGCGTGTACTCTAGCCAGGCTACTCAACAGCAGATTTACCCACCTGCAGCCAGAAGAATGAGATCTTTAGGTCACTTCTTCAGTTATGAGCAAATAGCTCATTAGGCTCTCACCAGAGCTCATCTCTGCAGGCAAACAGGGCTGGGGCTCGTCAGCACCCAGGACCCAGGGGGAGCCATGGGAGAACGGCTGCTCCCATGTGGCACAGGGACAGGCTGTATGTGGCACAGGGACGGGCTGTATGTGGCACGGGGACAGGCTGTATGTGGCACGGGGACAGGCTGTATGTGGCAGGGGGACGGGCTGTATGTGGCACGGGGACGGGCTGTATGTGGCACAGGGACGGGCTGTATGTGGCACGGGGACGAGGACCTCGACAGAGCCCAGCTGGGGCAGAATCGCCTGGGAGCGGTGCGGGGTGCTGCCCATGGGGCAGGTGTGGGCAAGAGGAGAAACAAGCTTTCTCCCTCCTGGAGTGCCCGGGTGGAAGGAGAAGGGGCTGGTGCTCAGCCCAGTCAGCAGAAGGTAAAAGCTCAGGTCATTTTTTAACAGCTTATTAAGGGGCCTCGGAGGGAGCCCATGAAGGGAGCCAGCGCGGGTGCAGGAGGGGCTGTGCGCGGTGCCGTGCACTGGGGACATGATGCAGGTTTGGGAAGATGGTCTCCAGCGAGCGTTTCACCTGGTCCTGCTGGGGCTCAGGCCTTCGGTCTCCCCCTCAGCTTGCTGTGCCCCCTCCCAGCCCTGGCTTTCTGTTGCCCGAAGTTTTTGCAGGGAGGATTTTGTCAACAAAATGATTAAGCCATTACCTGTGACTTGGCTCAGGAATATCCAGCATAAACTGAAGACGTGTTACCTCTTGTCAGATTTTTTAACTGAACTATTTATAGATAATACTATGTCTCTCAGCAAAGCCTGGCTTCCTGGCTCCCACCCCTGTATCACCTTCATCCACCAGCCCAGGCCGTGGGGATCTGTGGGATGGCAGACAGGTCCCAGGAAAGATGGTGCTGGGAGAACGGGGATTCCTGGTCCCCCTCGGCCAGGGCAGCTCAGAGCCCTGCAGCTCCAGCGAGGCTTCAGGAAGGAGGAGAGCTACAACTCACAGAGGAGCTCTCCTGAAGCCAGAGTTTCCTTGAGCCATCCACGTGCCACATGCCCTCTGCCCGGGCACATCCCCGTCCCGTGGCTCTGCCCCCAGCCTCCCCAGGCCTTCAGCACCCCAGGGAGCTGTTTGCCCAAGGAAAGTGCTGGCGAAACTGGTTCAAGTGCTTTCGCACATGCACGTATCCTCCTAAGAGGAAGATGAACGCTCAGGATCCCAGGAGGTGGATGAAGGGTGTTGATGGTGGGGATGTCTCCTGGCCCCACTCCTGGCTGCGAGGTGTACGGCAGGGAGTGGGTGCCTCTGCCCGCGTTAAAGGAACGGGTGCAGGACCAGCGCGGCTTTCACAGTGAGCAGAGCCCCGCCGGAGTGGCTGCTCATTCCCTGCTGAGCGTTGTCCGTAGGGTGCTGTGATCTGAGCCCATCGCGGGAGCAGGGCTGAGCCTGGTCCCACTGTCTGTGCCAGGACAAGGTCTGTGGAGGATGGGTGGCCAAGGGCTTCTGCAGCTCCGGAGCACCAGGGCTCCTCCACAGCCCCCTTGGAGTATGTACAGCTCCTTGAGGGACAGAGTCCCTGAGGTGGAGCCACAGACCATGGGTGGGACCCTGGGGCCATGTGTCCCTGTGATGGCACATGGACATTGTCCCACTCAGCATGTTCATGACAGTCCCATTGCTCTCAGAAGCTGTGGTGGTGGACCTGGAAGCGTCACAGAGCTTGCATTTGGCATTTGGCTCCAGTTGCACCCCAGTTCCCTACTGGGACAAGCTCCAGGCTGGATGCAGACCTGGGGCACCCCCATCCATCTCTTCTTTCTCCAGCCCAGGACACCCCGCCATGCACCATGGCTGGTCGCGGCAGTGTCAGTGTAGACCCAGAGAGGTCTGTCCCTCTCTGCCCTTACACTCAGGGACCAGGGCCACCCTGGCTGGGCTTCCCCAGGCTGGTGGCAGCAGGTTTGCCAAATTCCTGGGAATGGAGACAGAAACAGCGCCTCAGACAGCTGCTGGGATGAGCGGATGGAGTCACCGCAAGCCAAGGGAAATCACGGCTCCCCCCAGCTGGTAAATCATTACCCATCCTTCTGGCATGAGAGGCAGTTAAGATATTATCACATAACTTCTGGAACTGTTTTTTACTACAGAAGGATCAGGAAAAGTAGACTTAAGGGTTGCTTAGCCCAGGTTTGGAGGCCGGAGGGTTTGGTTGGCTCTGGGTGCACTCAGTGCCGCATATCCAGGAGGGACCGTGGCCGGTCAGTATTTCTCGATCCCACGTAGGGACACGTCCCCCTTGCTCAGGACAGCCCTGGTCCAGCCTGTGCAGTCAGCGGGGCGTTGCCAGAGCTGGGAGAGCAGCAGACACTCCTTCACCTCTTCCCAGCAAAGTCATGTTGGTCCAAAGGTTGTGTTTGGTATGGAGGGGGGGATGCAGGATCCTCTGGGCTCCAGGCACTCCCCACCAGCCCAGTGCACAGGAGATTGCCACGGGAGGAGGAACTGTCCTGGGGGTCTGAGCCCTGGATGGCAGTGGGGCATGGCACAGGCACCCAACTTGGTGCAAGCTGCAGGTAGATGTGTCCCAAGACAGCCCCGGGGACTGCAGCACCCCCAAGTTCACAGGGCGGTACTTTGGGTGCACACAGCAGGACCTCTGAAACCACCATCCCTCCGGCCGCAGGGAAAGGTGCTCCGGGAAGGTCGCAGGCAATGAGAGCTCCCCAACACACATTTCGCTTCTGGCATCGCTATGTTTGACTCAGCTGAGATAAGGCAGCCGGGAACCAAATCGCCCTTGTGATGGCCCTCGGCAGCACTGGCAGCCTCTTATCGGGGAGCTGAGTCGGCTGGAGGCAGCCTCGATGTATAACCCAGAGAGGGCAGGTCCCCGTGTCTGCCAGCCCTCCCCATCGCCAGGCAGGGGTGCCAGGGCTCTGGCTGGGGTGTGATACCCACTGCCTGTGCTGCCAAGCCTTGAACATCTGCCTGGAGCAATGGGATGCTGCTGGCAGAGCTGGGGGATGCGAGGACCTGAGCCCTCCCCGTTCCCCTGGCTCTCTTCGGGGTCCCCATGTCTGCGGGTTCCCCAGCCCAGGAGCATCTCGAAGCTGGATCACACACAGGGAAGGGGTGACTGCAGTCCCAGTTGGGCTGTGACAATGTCTGGGCCCTCCTGGGCTCTCCTGTCTCCCCTGGCAAAGCTCAGCAAGCACCGCTGAGACCCCCGGCAGGGCCATCCTCCTCCTCCGATGTGATTTTCCTTCTCATTGTAATAAAACCTATTGTCAAGACGCCTACCGCTCTGTGTGTGATTTCAGGGCATTGGATACTGGATATATCACTCTCACCTCTTATAGACCTTGTCAAGATCCATAATGGAAATATTAAGACCAGTGAGAGTAGAGAGAGAACAGAAATGTGTGTGTGTAAAAGCATGAAGAAGCAGGGGAACAAGGGTTAAAAAGAGAGGTGTGTGCTAATTTTTGCAGGGCTCCTACTTGAGATTTCATTCAAATGAGGAGGAGGAACTAATTGGTGGAAGATAAGGTGTCAGGATGATGCGAACTGAGCCGTAAATACACCTGTAAGACAAACAAGAGAACTGATGTTCAGGAGTTTTGTTCAAGGCTGATGAGGTCTGAGATAAAATAACGGGGAAGAGATTTTCAAGCAGTACCCACTCCCAAAGGATACAAAAGGCAAGTCAGAGCTGGGTTTTCTGCTGGCAGCGGAGGAGCCCAGAGCCACGGCAAGGACTTGCCAGCCAGCTCTGAGCACACCCGTCTGGGAGTGCCAGCAGGTGAGCTGACCTTACTTACAGCTTGTAAAATAAAATCCCCTTCCTCTTCTACAGTGTTGTCTGTTGAGGTTTTCTGCAGTTTCCCATGCCCTCCTCTGTCCGGTGCAGTGTTTCTTTTGCTCCTCCTGGACCTGCTCCGTCCCAACAGCAGTGAGCCAGGCAGGGGTGGGTCCAGGACCCGGACGACTGTTGCGCTGGCTGTGCCAGACTGCTGGGCAACCAGCCCCTCTTTCCTCCAGCCTCTTCTGTTCTATCCTAATATTGCTTATCCCAGGGAAAGATCTGATTATCCACCAGGATTTCTCAGTTATACATCTTGAGGTAGTGTCAGCCTGGGGACAGCTTTCGGGGCTGAGCTCCTTGCAGCTCTCCCTGACCAGCACTGGTCCCAGCTGGCCACGTCCAACCTTCCTTCTCCTGTGTCTGGGCTTGGCTTTGCAGGAGCCTTCACCACGATGGTCGCTAACAAGAAGTCCCTCACCACTGCCATCCTCGGGGCGCTGGTTGCACTCTCCATCATTGCCCTTGTTCTCAGCCTGGTGAAGATTGAAGATGTCCCTCTGCCACCCGCAGTCAAGGTGAGCCCAAGGACAGCCCCAAGCACTGCTGCAGAGACACGTCACCTTGGTGCTCAGAGACAACGGCTTTTCTTTGGGGTTAGGAGGGAAGAGGCGTCAGTAGGAACTGCCTTGGGGTAGCTGGGTGAGTGTTTTCTTCCCATCTCAAGATGCAGGGAGCAGAAATACAGCCTGGGCACCTCAAAGTCCAGGAAGGAAACCTCTGAAACCAGCCACCACGCCATGCACTTGGTGTATTTTCGAGGAGATTACCTTGGGGTGGATGGGTAGGGCAAAGCCCTGCCCCACTCCCTCTGCCCTCCCGGGGCACCGCATCCCAGGGTGACCTGCCACCTCCCACCCCCTGTCCCAACCGCTCGCACACAGCAGGAGCATCGCAGCTCCTCCCCGTCCCTCCCCTGCAGCGTTGCATCCCACCCTGGCTGCTGGAAGAGGGCTGGGACAGTGTCAGGGTGAGGTGGAGGGCTTTACGGGGGAGACCCACAGCTGGGAGCCCCTGGACTGGGGCTGGTGTGTCCCTGCCGGTCCCTGCCCAGGCTGGGCGCAGGGAGCTCTGGAGATGGGGGGAGCTGCTGGCCCCAAGGTGGGGCTGGTGTATTCACAGAAGGTATGTAACCCAGAAAGAAAATAAAAAAGCATGAGGAAACAACCAAGAAAATGTTTGTGTGAGCTGGCATTGCTGCACAGATCTCAGCAGAGGGAATGAAAAATTCCTTCAGTTACCATGAGAAATGCCCATGCTGAGGCCACTCACTGTCACCGCCCTGCTCTGCCACGGTGCAGGTGGCTGTGCCACAGGGAGATGGTTTTTGGGGCATCCTCCAGCCCCACCACCCTGGCAGGGCCATGGTGGGGCCAGGGGCAGGCTGCTGCTCCTCCCGCCATTGTGATGTCTTGCTTTTTCATTCCAGTATGGGATGGTGTTCGACGCAGGCTCGTCCCACACCTCTCTGTTTGTCTACGAGTGGGATTCGGACAAGGAGAACGACACCGGTGTGGTCAGCCAGGCCTTGTCCTGTGATGTCCAGGGTCAGTATCCCCCTGCCATGGGCTCAGTTGTTCCTGTGGTGGGCAGGATGATCTGGCCTCCCTCTTGGTGACCTGCCCACGCTGGGCAGCGTGACCATCAGGCTGTCACTGCTGGCATGGTGGGGTCCCTGCCTCCAGGCAGGGTGGTCCCTGACTCCCCTCTGGCTTCGCTCCATGGTTGGAGGGCCCTCAGCACCATGTAGTGCCCACATGCTTGGTGGGACTGAAGCACCTTGGTGTTGCTCTGGATTTTCATTCCTCCACCTTGGGCTGTCCCCAGCTGCCCAAGTTGCCGTCTTGGCTGGGGAAGTTCTCACCCATAGCGCTGGGGACACTGCTGAAAGCATGGGAGACATGGGGAAGCCAGAGGAGAGGAACATAAGCATGGGTCAGTCAGGTCTCAGGGAAATGGAGAACCCTGGCAAAGCACCCTTTGATGCTAAGAGGTGACAGACCTCGCTGCCCCATGTCCTCTTTCTCCCACACCCCTGTCCCCAGACGTTGCCATCAGCCAGTCCCAGCCTGACTTTCTTCCAGGACAAGGCATATCAAGCTATGCCAGTGATCCCCCAAAAGCCGGCGATTCCCTGAGAGTGTGCCTGGAGAAAGCCCTGAAGGTCATTCCCGCTGCAAAACAGAGCGAGGTCCCCACTTATCTTGGAGCAACGGCAGGGATGAGGCTACTGAGGTATTGCTGTGGGGCACGGGGGTGATGGAGCAGTGAGCGAGTGCTAAAGGACTTGACAGACTGTGGGTTTCTCTAGGTTGGCTTTATTAACAGCTCAGAGTTGGGCTGTCACCTCAGTGAGTGGCGAGAGGTGCATTCAGAACATCCTTTATATATATGGTCCTACAGGACATTATGCAACCGGTGTTTGGATTGGAAAAGTTCTTAAAGTTCTTGATGGTTTTCCCAAACTCTCAATTCTCCATTCTTCGCTGATTTCACAAGTCCACTCAGTTCCTTTTGTCTCAGCAGACCTCTGTCGTGTCGTTTCGGTTCCTCTTTTGAAATTCGTGTCCATCGGTGCAGTCCCACAGTCCCTCTGCTAAGAATCACTCAGGTGGTTCCATTAACACCACTTAGTCTATGTCTAGTCTAAAATAACTAACTTTCAAAATTGCTTGCTCTAGGTTAATCACTTACTCCTTATCTTTTCTCATATTCTAAACTTAAGACATAGAACTCATTTTCTGTTGACTCAGCTGGACTGGGTTTTAAGCCAGCCATGGCAGGGGCGATACATAGGATAAATGAGCAGCTCATAGCATTGTTCCACAACACCTGTGTCCTATTAATTATAACCATAGACTAATCTTCATTCCACTATTCATCTTATAGATTCTGCTAAGCACAATAGCGGTTACTTCTTTTACACCGAGCTGCAAGCCAGGAGACGGTGTCCTGCACGGGGCTGGGCTGCCAGGAGCTCCCAGCTCTCGTGCTGCTGTGAGCGAGTGCCTGGGGAGTGGCGAGAGGCAGCCCGGTGGGGACACGTGGGTGGCTGAGCTGTCCTGAGCAACTGGCCCTGCGGCAGAGAGGCTGCTAGGGGTGTCCGTTGGCATCCTGGGTCCCCATGTCCCAGGAAGGTGCTTCATGCCCAGTTCCAAGCAAGAAATGCTTCTCAGAACTCTTTCTTTGCTCTTTATTATCCCTGAAACACGAGGGAGTTGAGGTGCCACCGGGGGACGTGCCATCTGCCCAGAGGGGTGGGTGCTGGCGGCGGAGGGGGGCAGAGGTAGGAGGCAGCGGGGTGCTGCAGGACCTGCCCTTACCTTTCACCAGCCCCTGTTAGCTCTCTTAAAATGTCAGCCTTCATTTCACGGTTCTTGGTTTTACAGCTGCAGATATCTAACGTTATTTCTGCGCCCTGGCAATCAGACCTTTCCCTGGGAAGGAGACGGGTCACAACCCGAAGGTTACTTGCTTCAGAGGGCGGGCACATGCCAGCAGCTCCGAGACATCTCCCCCACTCAGAGGTCTGAAACCAGGCTGGCACCTTCCTGAAAGACTCACGCGAGCCCAGCAGCCAGCCCCAGCTTTGGGGCCGCCAGCGGGTGATGGTCACACCTTGGTTTGGCAGCACAACCCCCTCTGGCCTCCAGCGCTGTGAAGATACTTGGGTTGGGGAGGGTGGCCTGGGAAACCTCCGTGTGACTGAGATCAGGCTGAGCCGGAGGGAAGAGATGGCTGTTTCTCCCAGATTTGTGATGCCAAGTCTGGACAGCTGAGATTTACGCTGTACAAGCAGCTTTGACAAGTTATGTAGCAGGAAACATCATTTCACACAAACCGCTCGTTGCAAAAAAAATTCACGTGGAACTGGGAAAAACCAGACTGATTCCCTGTGTTTCCTCTGTGGTGCTGATGTAGCTGGTTTTATGTCCTGACCTCTGAGTCCTTCTTAGGGAACAGAACAGCTCAGCCGCAGACCAAGTCCTGGCCGAAGTTGCTAAAACCATGCGAGAGTACCCCGTGGCTTTCAAAGGGGCTCGAATCCTCACAGGAGAGGAGGAGGGGGCTTACGGCTGGATCACCATCAACTACCTGCTGGAGTCCTTCACTAAGGTGGGAGAAGGGTGAAACACCCACTCCTTCTTTGCTAATACAGTTGTTCTGATTTTTCTTAAGCTCGCCTAGCACAGAAGGCAAGGTCTGGGTTAGAGGCTTTCGGGAATCATAGAAACAGAGAATCATAGAATCATTAAGGTTGGAAAAGACCTCAAGGATCATCAAGTCCAACCATCAACCCAACACCACCCAACCCACTAACCCATGTCCCGAAGCCCCACATTGACACTGAAAGAGGAGGGGGAAATCAGGAGTGGGGATGTCCTCATTAAGAACCAAGGGCACATCTCCACACATGTAGACACAGGGTCCCTTGGGGACAGTGAGGTCAGCCATGCAGCCCAGGGGGGACGGTTTGCTCCTGCCAGGCTTTGCCATGCTGCCCTGGGAAGGCCTGTCTTTGGGGAGTCCAGTTTTGGTTCAATGTGTGCACCAGCACCTATGCAGCCCCCTCCTCAGGAAGGGCAGCCCCTCCAAGCCAGGTCCCCACCAGCACTTTGGTCTGGGGACCGGTGACTCAGAGCCACATGAGCCCACACCAGATTGGCACATCTTGACCATCAGAGGGATCAATCTCTGCTGGAGTGGGTCCAGAGGAGCCACGGAGATGGGCAGAGGCTGGGGGAGCTCCCGTGCGAGGACAGGGTGGGCGAAT
>NW_010146398.1:11134-16592 GCF_000699245.1 Pterocles gutturalis
GGGCTTTAAGGTCCCTTCCCACCCAAACCATCCTGTGATTCTATGACCTTCTTCTCCTGTCTTGCCTTGGCAGTACTCCCCCAAAGCACACGCGTGGGTTCATCCAGAGGCAGCCAACATTTTTGGGGCACTGGATCTTGGAGGAGCATCCACTCAGATCAGCTTTATGCCTGAAGGTTCACTGAACTGGACTGAAGCCTCGCAGTTCACGCTGTACGGGTACAACTACAGCATCTACACACACAGCTACCTCTGCTACGGGCAGAACGAGATGCTGAAGCGACTGGCAAAGGAATTAATTGTGGTGAGAGAGGAATTGGGGGGTAATTGGACTCTGCTGTCATGATACCAACCACAGAGTTGTTGATGCATAAATCAAGAACAGGCAATGCTATTCCAGAGAGGCATCAGCAGGCAGTGAGAGTAGCTACATGCTCCCTGAAGTGTGGGTAGCAGACGTGGAGAGGAGCAGGGGAAGCATCAGAAGGGGCAGCTCAGGAGAGGTCTGCTGGGTGTACGCAGCTGCCTCACAGCAGGGTGTAGAAAAGGCAGGACCAGGCTCTTCTCGGAGGTACAAAGTGACAGAACAAGAGGCAACATGTGGAGCATGCGAGTTTCTGACCGGTTGCAAGAGAAAACTTTTTCCCAGTAGGGGTGGTCAAATATCAGAATAGAGCCCAGAAATGCTGTGGAGTCGCCATCCCTGGAGATACTCAGGACTTGACAGGACAAGGCTCTGAGCAACCTGATCTAGTTTGTCATGCTTTAAGGAGGGGCTTGGCACAGGCACCTCCGAACTTCAGCTACTCTGTGTTGAGTAGATCTTGAGGCGATCTTTCTTAGGCCATTTTTTGGAAGGTCAGAGGGGAAGAGGGTCTTCATGGGGCTACATCTTATCTGGTGGAGCAGTCTTGGCAAACCAGAAGGGTTTGCTCCTCATGCACAGTCAGGAAGGTCCCGGGTGGTGTCCCTGTCCCTGTCCCTGTCCCTGTCCCTGTCTGGGGCTGGAGCTAGAGATGGAGCTTGAGCTGGGGTGCAGAGAGCTTTACATGCCCCAGACCAGGATCCTGCTGGCCCTGGGAGAGATGTCCTGAAACTGGTCCATCTCAGTGGGAGAGGGAATGAGACAAAGCAGAGGAAGAATTAGTGTTGAGCTCAGGCTGGGACTGCAGATGGCCAACAAGAGCAGAGTCAAACAGCAGGAAGGATGTTCCCTGTTGAGGAGGTGGGAGATGCTGTGCCTGGCTTTGGGGGAGCACTGGGTGAGCCCCGCCGCCCAGCACACCCACCAAGAGGATTTGGAGGAGGCTGCAGCCTGCGATTTTGCTGTTCTCAGGAGTCTTCCTCCAGCACGCGAGTTGATCACCCGTGCTACCCAAAAAACTACAATGAAACCGTCTCGCTGTCTTCCTTCCGCACCAGCCCCTGCACTAACGCGAGTGACCCACGCCTGACTGTCAGCAACCGGAACGTCACCCTGCAGGGCAGGGGCAATGCCAGCGGGTGCTTGGCTGCTGTCAGGAAGCTGTTCAACTTCTCGGCGTGTGGCCAGAGCCAGGACTGCACCTTCGATGGTGTCTACCAGCCCCCCGTTCATGGGCAGTTCATTGTAAGGCAAATCCCATCCTCCCAATTCCCCAGCAGGGGATGTCCCCAGGCACTGGGGTGTCCCTGCGTGCCCCATGGCACTGTCACCTCCCCACAGCAGAACAGGGGCAAGAAGCACCCAAATTACCAAATGCCCCAGGGCACCCCAAGGATGGCTGCTGTCTGGGTTTCCAGCCAGCTCTCCAAGTGGGACCATGTTAATAAAACAGGTGCTTAGTTGAAAATCAAGATTTCAGTTAAAAAAAAAAAAAAAGCTCAGCCAGCAGCCTTCAGGCAAGGCTCTGCCTGCACTCGATGTGCTGCGGTGGCCAGCAGGCACCGGCACTCCCAGCCCATCACTCTGCTGGGACACAGACAGCAAACCTGGTGAAGAACAAACCTCATGTCCTGCTTCGAGGGAGATGGGGACAGCTGCCTGGGGGGTTTCCCCACTGTGTCTCAACAGCTTTTCTGCCTCTTGCCCTTCAGGCTTTCTCTGCCTTTTACTACAACTTCAAGTTTCTCAACCTGACCGAAGGGCAGTCACTGGATGCTGTCAAGGAGACCATCGAGGGCTTCTGCAGAAGAACCTGGGAAGATGTACGTTCCCCATGATGGAGGCTGTGAGGAAGCTTCACAAGCAAAGGGGCCCTGGGGTGGGGGAAGAGGAGCAGGAACAGCCGCAGGGCAGGGCTGGCTGGTTGCTGAGCTGTGCCCCACGCAGTGGAGCCATGCCCGAGCTCGGCAAGGGAGCCAGGACAGTCCTGCAGCCCCCCTTGGGGGCCCTCCTGCCTCCTGCAACATCGGGAAAGGGGCAACCAGGGCAGGTGAAGGCAGCAGAATCTCCTGACCAGCACTGGAGCTGGGGATGGAGCCCTGGAGGATGGCAAGGCGGGAGCCAGCTGCTGGAACCACTCTGGGGAGGAGGCAACTCGGGATGGATAAGGCCAAGAGAAGTGCTAGGACCAGCATGGGACAGAGAGCAGGAGCCCCTTGCACGAGGAGGCTGAGATGGGAATCTGGGGCAGGAGGAGCTCCAATATGTGTCTGTGTTTCCATGTGGAGAGTAAATCCTCCTCAAAGGAGGAGGACAGGTCTAAAATACCTACAGGACAAACCTGTGTGGACAGGTCTAAAATATCTTCATGGCCAGGTTGGACGAGGCTTTCAGCAACCTGGGCTATTGGGAGGTGTCCCTGCCCATGGCAGGGGGTGGAACTGGGTGATCTTTAAGGTCCCTTCTGACCCAAACCATTCCTATGATCTGCCTGGTCCAGGAGTCTTTTTCGGAATGCTGGTGGCTGTGGAGCCATCAACCCTCATATAGCAGTCATCAGGGCATTGTCCCTGCATGGAAGTTGCCTGCAAGTAACTTCCCTTCCTCCCCAAACATGTCCCCACCCCAGCTGTCTTCTAGCTACCCTGAAGAGAATGCTGAGCGACTGCCTAAATACTGCGCCAACGCCAACTACATCCTCACACTCCTCCTCGACGCCTACAAGTTCAACGAGACCAGCTGGAACAACATCTTCTTCCAGATGAAGGTAGGCAGCAAACCCAGCCTGGGGGCGGGAGTAGAGGCAGCTCTGGGGATCGAGGTGCCGTGAGAGCCACGGTGCAGAAAGCCCTGCCTGCCCCACATCCAGCATGGCACCAGGTGTGGGGCCAGCTGCTGCACCCGTTTGAGCCGTGCAGGAGTAGGTGGCCCTGCGTCATCTGTCTGGCTTTCCTGCAGGGCTAACTCATCATCCCCTCTCTCCTTGGGCAGGCGGGGAGCGCCAACGTCGGTTGGACACTGGGGTACATGCTGAACCTCACCAACATGATGCCAGCAGAGGCTCCAGTGTGGATAAAGGGGCATGTTCCTTCCCTGTGGGCTGCAGCAGTTGCCTTCATCATCCTTACCCTCACCTTGGGGCTTGCTGCCCTGCTCGTGCTCTTGTGGGTGTAGGAGCCCGGCTGTGTTTCGGAGCCCAGCAGGAGCAGGTTGGGGCTGGAGGGCTGTCTGCACTGCAGTGCCCTGCACTCCTGCCAGCAGGACTGGCATCCTAAGGTGGTTCAACGGGGCTGAGCACGTTAACCTCTACAGCACTGAAAAACCGAGGCGAGGTCTGGCCTCCCATGGGACTGTCCCCAACGTGCAGATAGGCACCACGTGAGTTTTCCAGAGGAGCTTTGCTCCTGTGGAGACCTGCTGGGATCAGTCTACGCTTCACAGGGACCCCAGCCACACCCATCTGCCTCCTTACGCCTCTGTGCCTGGAACAGATCTGGACTCCATCCCACTCTCTGGCACATGGGGCCATGGAGAGCCAGCCTGGCCATGGAAGAGCTCCCCGAGTGCCAGACTGTTAGTGCACAGCTGCAGGCACTTGTGACAGGGTGCTTCCTGAGATGTTGGGTCTGACCACAGTTACCAACAGCCAGGCAGGTCCCTGCTGGGTCTGCCAGCGTGAGGGCATGCAAGGCTCTGCTGCACCCCAGCTGGCCCTCCTGAGGGTGTATCGTCTGGCCTTACGTGATGGTCTTGGAGACAGAAGGTAAATAGAGCATCAAGTCAGAAGCATGGCCCATGCCTTCCAAGAGGGTCCATCCCATCCCATCCTGTCCCGTCCCATCCCATCAGTTCATCTTCTTCTCATCTTCCTTTTCTTCTGGGATGAAGGGATTGATGTTCCTGAGTGTCTTCCTGGAGACCAGACTGTCCCACCAGCAGAAGGCCTGGACATTGTGGGTGTCAGGCGGAGGCTCCAGCAGGCTGCGAGCCTTGCCCTGACCCTGTGCACACAGCTGAGCTGGGTCCTGCCCACAACTGCACCCTTGCCTTTGGCTCTGCTCATTTGTTATCTGCCCTGTGGATGATTCATCTTGTTATTCGCCTCCTGGCAGAAGGAGCTGGCCTTTGGTGTCTGTGCAGAAAGGCACCTCACAGTTCTCGTCATCCAAATAAAAATCATAAAAGCAAACAGTGAAATGCCTGTTACTTTGCTCCTGAGGAATTACGATTTTATCGTTTCTTTCTCGCAGGTAAGGGCTGGTGATGATGTCAGGGGACAGTCAACATCACATAGGGCTACAGGAGATGCCCCTGGGGACCTCGCAGCATCTACCAGACTCAGAGAGGAGCCAGCAGGGCACAGGGACAGGCCTTTTCCTCCTGAGACCGGAGCTGTCCTCACCTTACTCACCCAGTGGGACTCCCCAAAATGTAAGAGGGGCCCTGGGAGCTGCCCCCGGCATGTCCCAGCAGCGTTCCCAAATCGCCCTGTGAGCTGGAAAGTGAGGGTGAGATGTCTGCCAGGCACAGACATGGGGTGCAGCTGGACTGGAGAGGATCCTCGTTCAGGAGAGCAGGGGGCTGCTGCCATCCTCCTCCCAGGGCTTCCCTGAATCCCATCTCCCAGGGCAGCTTCCCCCCACAGTCCCAGTGTCCCTCGGCTGCTGGTGGCCATGGGCAATGCAGACCCATGCCCCGGGATGGGACAGGACACATCTGCCCCACGTAGGGTGTCTGCTGCAGGCTGTGACCACCCTCCTGATGATCCTGGTGCTGCCAGACACCACTTCTCTCTTCCCCAACCCACCATCTCCAGCCACCGCACACCACTGCGGTCCCCATGCCCCAGCGCTGAGCCCCTGCCCCACGTGGCCATACCCTCCCCCCTAGAGCATCTCCAGTCAGCAACAAGGGGAAAGGAAAGCCAGAGAGCACACAGCTACAGGGAGGATTTTTAAAAGCCTGTGCTGGTTCCAGCTCACCAGGCTGGGACACAGGTGCCCCACATTACATGTTCACAGCTCCTGGACACGTGAGGGCGATTCCCTGCTCTGCAGCTCCTTGTGCAAACACAGAAGCAGGATGAAGTGGCTT
>NW_010146398.1:16623-19845 GCF_000699245.1 Pterocles gutturalis
TTCGGCCAGCCTCTGGAGCCAGCGCTGCTAGAGCCTCTCATAACCAAAGGAGTTTTTCTGGCAGCATATGACTATGAGCAGGCAGAAGATGAGGATGACCATGATGGCCAATAATACCGTGGCTGCTATCCAGTTGCTCCTCTGGAGCCCTACGACTCTCTGGGGAGTCTCTGAAGGAATCATGTTGGTGAGATTGAGCATGTAGCCAAGTGTCCAGCCCACGTCTACATTAGTGACCTGTGCAGAGAGAGAAGGAAGAGGGATGTGAAAGGCTGCACAGCACCATGCAAGCTGGAGAGTTAGAGAAGCCCTTTGCTGGTGCACCCTCAGGTCCTGCTCCACAGCCACTGTCTGTGCACACCTTGGGCTGCAGATATCCCGTTAGCGAGACAAGCCTGGGGAGAACATCAATGGCTCCAGCCAGATGTGTGAGTGTAACTCAAGAGCTGCTTAATCCATCCTCTGCACTGCCCACTTACACCCTGACCCCCCACCCAGGCAGGGGCAGGGGCAGGGGCAGGGGCAGGGGGGGCGCGAGCCCTTTCATGGGTGGGTGTGAGCCATTTCACAGCACAAAGCACAGAAGGTGGCGGCCGCTGGGTGCTTTCCTACCTGCTGGACAAAGTGGATGTTGAGCCATGTCTCGTGGTTGAATTTGTAGCCTTGCAGGAGAAGGGTGAGGGCGAAGGAGCTGGCTGCACAGGCATCACGGAGGTGGGTCCTGTTCACGGCCAGGAACTCCTTCTGCACCTGCAGAGGTGGAGGAGCAACGGGGGGCTGCCAGCATGGAGCAATGCTCGGTGCACCCCCAGCACAGCTGGGAGCAAAGACCTGAGAGCGCCTGGGTTTGGGGAGCAAGGAGGACCCAGGGAGCTGCAGGCTGCTCTCCCAGATCTCTCTCTGTCCAGAGATCTTCGTGATCCTCGCAGCAACCCCCAGCTGCCGCCTGAGCAGCAGAAGATGGGCTGCAGATGAGCCCTTAGGCTGCCCAGCGTCCGGGAGAGACGCAGGCAGGGGCTGGCATCTCCTAGGCGGGATCTCACCTTCTCCCAGCTGCTGCTGCAGAGTTGCCAGATGGTGGCATTGACTGAGATCAGGGACTGCCCTCCCGTCAGGTTCAGCAAGTGGAGGTCGTGATAAAGCCCTGAAAAGGCCTGTGGGTGGTGAAGACCAAAGGCAGCAGGTTAGTGAAGTGCCCAGGCCCCTGCCACCCCCCAGCCCTCCCTCTGGGTGCTCTGCAGGGGTCCCTAAGGCCACCTCTGATCAGCACCGTAGGGCGATACCTGCTGCCCCACGGGGAGGGAGCCCTGGCACTGCTGCCAACATGGAAAGAGGCTGGTGCTGGGACAATGGAGGCCAGGGTCTGTCTGGCACGCTGGCGAGCACCCTGTGTGTCTCCATGCATGGGGCACACCCCAGCTATTCAGATTTTTCTCCTACAGCAGTTTTCCCAGGATCTTGGCCAGCCTCTGGTGCCCCAAAACCCCACACCCCCACCACAGCCGTGAGACGGAGGCTCCTTACGAAGAACTGTCCCCGCACAGGGGGCTGATAAACCCTGTTGAACCCGCACGTCCTGTTGGCCCCACAGCTGAAGTCGAAGAGTTTTTGGATGGCGGTGCTGCACTCAGCTGGGTCCCCTGTCCCTGTCACCGTGAGGACCTGTGCAGGGCTGGGTGTGCTCGGTGCATGGACACAGGGACTGTCGTAGAGGTCTGCCGTGGTGACGTTCTCCTGGTATCCCTTGGGGTAGCAGGGGTGTGATATCTGCTGGGGCGTCGGGCTGCCCTGCAGGGAGTGGGAGCTGTTAGCATCATCCTGGCACTGAGGATGAGGATGGAGAAGATAGGAACAGCCCACAGACAGTGCCTGTTCCTACACCCGGATGCAGGACATGGGCACCCTGCCAGCATGCTGGCCCCACCACCCATGGGGCATTGTCCATGCCAGGCCAATGTCGTGCCATGGGGTGCAGGCACAGAATCATGGGGACAAGCACAGCACAGCCACACTGTGGTCAGGGATCAGCTACAGTGATGGCCACATGCCTGGGGCCTGGGGATTGGAGCCCTGTGCTGAGCGTGGACCCATTTTGTCACCACTCTTCCTTTGTAGGGTCACCAGACTCAGGGGGAGAGCCAAGGCTGAGAAGCAATTTAAGCAAAACCAAAATGGACACTGATCTCTCTGCAACATACTCTGGATGTGGTCTTTTCCCAAGTCTGACCAGTATGATCTGGTGCTGAGCCCTAGCCCCACAGCCAGGCTATGGACTCGAGCGTCTCCCCATGCAGCAGCAACACCTCCCTTTGCTCTCCCATGCCCAGCACCCGCTGCTGAAGACCAGTCTGTTCAGAGTTCTCCCCATAAAACCAACTTACTCACTACCAGACCAGTGCTTATAAATCCCATTGGGACTTCCCCAACCTCCCAGCACCCAGCAGGTTCCCTCCTCTGGGGCCTGGTCCTTCCAGTCCCCTGTGACTGAGCGGGGGCTGATACAGCCCCTCCATCAGGAAGGGGATGGAGATCTGGTGGGCACGACAGCCCTGGGACAGGGGCCCCAGGCACCCACCATCCTGGCAGAGCCCACAGTCAGGCATCCTGCTTTGGGGTGTCCATGTCCATCTCCGCTCAATCCTGCCCTGCTGTTGGAACACCCCTGGGGTGACTCCTGCCATGGTGGCCCCATCCTATCCACCATCCTCACCGGTGCTTGCACAAAGGCACTGAGCCCAGCGGCCATCACACCTGGCGGGTGCTGCCTGCCCAGCTCGATAAGATTGTGGTCAGGCGGCAGTGGAGGAGCACACGGCTGGAAGTGGTTACCTGGTGTAAGGATGCCATCAGCATCTTCAGGGCTTGCTTTTGTCCATAGCAGAGGTAGCTGTGGGTGTAAATGGAGTAGTTGGCCCCATACAGCCTGAGGAAGGTTCTCGTGCTGCTGTCATCTATGGTGGTCCCAGGAAGGAACGTGATCTGGGCTGAAGCCCCACCGAGGTCCAGAGCTCCAACCACATCCTCGGCCGGCAGGTGGGACCACTCGCCTGTGAAGGAGCGCTGCCCGGCACTGGGTGTCACCCACAGGGACATGGCACAGGGCAACCACAGAGGTATCGGCTTCCCACCCCAGACCACAGCACAGCAGCGAGGGGGGACCCATTCTGTCCTCTACCCAGCCCGCACCTTGATGAGTGTCTCCAGCAGGTAGTTGACGGTGAT
>NW_010146399.1:0-491 GCF_000699245.1 Pterocles gutturalis
TGTGTCTGTGTTAAGAGGATCGTGTTTGCTGGGGTTTTCTTTTGTGATCTAAGATAGGCAATTCTTTTGAATTGGGTGAGTTTGGGAGTCTGGCATGGGATGAAGAGAGAGGCATTGAAAATGAGACAGAGAAAGAGGTACCACGTTGGTTCTTTGTGCTCCTGATGTTCAAGTCTCCATAGTCCAAACCCAAATAGAGTTGTACTGTGTCAGATCCTACGTGACTTGGGAGGAAAAGAGAAATGAGATGCTTAGAGCCTAGCAACAGAAGTTAATGTTCACAGTGCAGTAGAAAATCTTTAATGTATCTTACTGGGCAAAATTTGTAACACTGAGTTTTGAAAAAGACCTGTGAACTATTTGTATTCTGCATCCAGTTTAAACATCATGAAGAATCTCAGTGGAGCTTCTCTGCCAAACTGAATTGAGACAAAATTGCCAGCTGGCCCAGAGGGCATTTTTCATTCTTGATTTAAAATATCATAAAATTT
>NW_010146399.1:522-20333 GCF_000699245.1 Pterocles gutturalis
ATTTTGAAATTATTCTGTTGGGCCATACATTATCTCTACTGCACTTCTGCGCGTCAGTAGACACAAGTAGTCTCTGAGTTTCTTCGTGGGCAGTTGTGAGTCTACTGCTGGTATCTGAGCTAGTCGTCAGAAATGGAGAGCTTCTTGCTTGAGGGACTTCCTAACTGAAATTTGCTTCCTTCCATCTGTGAAAGCATCTTGGCTTACTTATTTTCAGAGCAGCCGTGCGAACCCATTTGCTGTTCTGATGCAAGGCGAGGTGCAGGGGACTGCGGCCCATTTGTAGCTGCTGGGTTAAGAGGAAAGCGGTTCCTTTGAGCAGCTGTCTGCTGAAGATGTGTGTAGGAGCAATGAGGGGGAAGATAAGGGGTGTCCACAGCAAGGACGGTGGTAATGCTCCCTGGGGTCCCTCCTGGGAATCTGAATTATAACTGTCATGTGAGGGGAAACCACCCATCCCTCCTCACCTGGCCAACACAGTGCAGTGTGTAGGCTAGAGAAAAAGCTCTACCAGCCTGGCAGCATGACGGCAATGCTGTCATTTTGCCGGCAGTTGAACTCGCAGCATGTTAGGTACTTGAGGCTTGTAGTTTTAATCCTTGCCTGAGCAGTGGAAGGCATTGATCAAGCTGTCTCTACCCAAATACCACACTTCAAAGAGAAGCCTTCTTACACACAGTCATTTCCCATAATCTCTTCAGTGCTGCAAGGCAGTGTATGTCAAGAGATTTGCTTGTGTTAACCTAAATAGAATTCTTAATAATTAAGACAACCTAGTCAAGTCCAAATAAATTCAATGGCTCGTATTTAATATTCTTGTTAGAGTCCTTATGAATTAGGCAGAAATGTTAGAAGAAATTCAGCTAAACAGATGTCACTAGTAAATAATAGAAGCCTGGATTGCACCCAAGTCAGGTCTTAAACTGATTAATACAAGCAACTGGCTGTAAGTCTTCCCTGAAGTCCGATGGTTTTAAGACTGCTAATCCCACTGCAGGATGCACAGTGATGTATTTCAAAACCTAAGTCCAACTTCTAAGGAAGCTGATGCAAAATCAGTACCTGTTAGCATATCTTGACAGCCTGGGTACTACTTATCTCCAGATAATGTTTGATGATTAGTATTCAGTGCTTCTAGCGTTTTCCCAAAGTGCTATCTCTGAGTGAAAGCAGACCACATTAGAGCAAGATGTGCTTTTTTTAAGTGATGAAAATAAGCAGGGAATTGTAACGACATTTATTAGGTGGTTGTTGCACAATGGAGCAATGCAGAACTTGAGGAGTTCAAACTTGGTGGCCCAAGTAAGGGACTGTGTGCATGGCAGAAGTAGGTTTCCCGTTGCAGTGTGTCTTGACTGTGAGCCTCACAAAACTGCTGGTTTGGCGTTTTGACTTTATGTTCTGGGAATTCCCATGTTTTGGAAAATTTCTCTTAAATATTTTAAGGTGTTTACGAAATGTGGCTACCCAATCCTAAGGAGCTTCTGTAAGTCCCTTAAGACTTGTGGTCATATTGTGCTTCTCAGAAATCAATGGCAGCATCATGAGGACAGGTCAAACAGGAGCTTTGGAGCGAACAGGCCCCCAGGGCCATGCTCCCTCTGGCTGTCACCTCTGTGCTGCACTCTTCCAGCAGCGCGGCTCCGCTAACAGAACTGTGTCTGTGTGTTTCTAGCGGAAATCGTGCTTTGGTGCGCAGTATGTGAACGCCGCAAGACTTTCAGATCTCGGTTTGGTGCATTTGTGCTGGGCCATGCTGCTGGATTTGCTCCCTGCTTGTATCTCTGCCTGGTGACCTTCCAGCCTGCGTGCCACATACAAACAGAGGGTGAACTCCCATCGTTAGGCATCACAACCTGGAACGTACTAAACAGCTGGATGCAAACGAGCCCCGAAGAAATTAAATGAGGTGTTCAGGGTCAAACAATGATTTTTCTAGGCAATGACAAATGGCTCCGAATCTTGATTTTATGTACAAGTAATGACTCAGGAAGTCACTTGATGTGGGCTTTCCACCACTGAAGCCTGTCTGACAGCTGTCTCTGCGCAGGCTGCCATGCCCACTGCTGGGACCTGAGGAACAACTGCCCCAGAGCCACCTTGGGTCTTCACGTAGTAGTCTAACTAGCAATATTTGTCTCACTTTTATTTCCTTATTTTAAATTATAATTAGTTTAGCATGTCTGGTTATGTGAGTGCTGTTGAAGTAGTTTAGCTGGATTGCACTGCATTCTTGAAATATTTCCTCTCTTCAGATACCTGCTTTAATGGCTCCCCAGTGCTCTGTTTCGAGGTTTTATCTGTGAATGGTCTTGACCAATTTACTTTCACTTAATTATTGCACTAACTGCTTCAGTGGATTACGAGAACGCACCTAATGTGATACATTTGGATTTTAATAACTCAGCTGATATTTCCTCATTCAGATTTCCATTTTATAAAAAAAAATAAAAAAAAAATCCCAGTTGGTTTGAATAGGACCGTGGCCATGTGGACTGACAGCTGGCTAAAAGCTTTTACACAAAGGCAGCGCATTGACGTGGGAAAGGCTTCTGGAGGAGAGCTGCCAGAATCAATTGTGGGACTCAATTCAAGTTCATTGCTGGTTGGGAAGATGTGTTAAACAGGACGCTAATGAAATTTGCAGATGATACTAAATTAGAAGGCATTGGAACACCAATGAAGAGAAAGATATTTAAAAGGCATCAATGACCATTAGAAAAATGAATGGAATGTCTACTAAGAACTGATTCATTTTAGGAAAAAAAAAAAAAGTATTTCTAAAGGAAGATTATCATGTATGACACTAAAGAGGGAGGAGAAAGCTTAGAGGAGATAGAAGTGCTGTCACTCGATGTCTCACAGAGATCAAATACTCTCTTTCTATGTGTTAATGGCCATGAAGAACCACTGTAATTCTGGGAGCTGTGTCTGAAGATAGCCTGTTCGGAGCAGGGCATTAACTCCCTTTAAACAGCTTGGCCTGTCCCAGCACCAGTGCAAGGAGCACACCAAGGGCAGGTGTGTGTTTTGTTCTTCTCTATTTGGCATCTTTGTCAAGTGTTCCATCTGTTAAAGAGCGACGACATCCAACTTGGTTGCAAATTGTGGGGGGTTTGGCTTTGGTGTTTAATGCAAAGCTGCATGGGAAGTTTGTGAGTGCCGGTGGGTCCAAAAGCAACACTGGTGAATAGTTTGTTGCAAGGAGTACTGTCATTTATTGATGGTTCCTTCATTAGGAAATTATTTTTTAATAAATGCTTGTCTCTTCTGCAACTCTACGGAAAAGTTCATCCCTCACTCAGATTCATATTTAATTACACTCACAATGGCCCTGTTTTGTTTTGGTTTTTCTTCCTGAAAACTATAAAGTACATCTTTCTTATTTCCAATCCTTTCTCCCCACCATCCTCAAGATAACAAACTTTTTTCTGCTTGACCTGGAATCAATGTTGGAGAAAGTGTCATTGCTCACTATCAGTAATCAGTGCATGATAACTGTGCTTATTAAAACATTGATCGATTTTATTAATATGAAGACCAACAGCGTTACAGATACCTAACACAGCCCCAGTAAAACCTAATAAGAATTTACATTTGCTGCTGGTTATCATAAAAATTCACATTTATTTGGTTTTTGTTTGGAGGTTACTTTTCCCATTGGTTTATAGTTTGTGTTCACTGAAGTGGCCACAAATCTTCTCTGATATGATATACAGAAGCATAAGTGGCAAACAGCTGATAAAGTTTACCGCTGATGTGGGACTATGATCATGCTGTGATGAAATATGTTAAATATGCTGCTGCGAAAATGGAGGCTTCTGATTTAGAGGGGGAAATTAATCTGCATTTATAATATGTGTATAAGTTGCAAGTGAAAATAAAATATTTTCTTTAAAAATAATATGCTCATAGTAAAATTACCAATTGTGGAACTTTCTATGTGCAAACACAGATGTAACTCTTCTTAAAAATTATTCTCTTGGCTTGGTTATTCAGTCTCCCTTAGTCACTCAGGACACAGAGGCAACGGAGAACTTGCTTTATCCTTGGTGACTTTCAGATATTGCCAGGCAGTGCTCAGGTTCTGCGGGCTCACACAAAAATCAGGGGGAAAAAGGAAATCTATATGTCTATAACAGTTGGATGATAAAATCTGACATGACTTTGATCTCCCTCTGCTTCTTTCATGCACTACACATGGAGCTTGTTTTTTGTTCACTGAAGCTTGGGCAATGCAATGAGTGGTTGTGTTTTCCTTTCTTTTTAAGAATAGGAAAGCATGTTTTATTTCTGGCTTCATCGAGCTAGTTCTTTGCTAGGACCATTCATACAGAACTTGAAAACAATAATGATCCTGAGGCCGTGGAGTCACCTTGCAATCTCTATTATGAAAGAGGAGCTAGAGATGTACATAATGTGTATCTGAGACATACCTATTGCTGGCTGGTTGTGAACTCATATCTCAGGCAGCATCAGCTATGGTGTGAAGTTTCTATATGAGCTGAAAACTTGGTTTTCAGCATAAACACCCAATGAGGAATTCTAGGGAAATGCATCCATAAATGTTTGAAGTTAGGCACATCCCGTTTCTTGTGCTCTGTAGTGTACTTCTGAGCAGATGGTGAAACCTCCATATGCTTATAGCAATAATAAGGAACTTGTGCAAATACAGACATGATGAAATCGGGAGCTGGCTAGATGGGCTGGGAGCAGCTGAGCTCTTTCTGATGGCAGTGGAGGTGGTGTTTGCAGTTTCTTTCACTGGCTGCTGGTGATTAAACTTGATTCAACCACAATGTTCCTGGAATATTTTAATTACATTTGCTCTTTGTAGGCTGTTTTGATACCAAGTGAACTTTTAAAAAGCCACAATCATCTTCCACAGAACTAAAAGTGAATTGAAATTCTGCCATGCAATTTTGAGCTGACATTTTTATAATTACAGAGAAGAAGCTACATAAAAATAACATTCACGCTGAGCGCCAGAGCCAAGGCTTTTCCCATGCTGTGCCCTCATGTTAAAGCCTTGCTGCAGGAACACTGGTGGCCAGAAAGGAGAGGTGGATTTGGGGGAGAAGGGATGAAGGACTGAAATGTCTTTAGCAGAGCTGTGGCTGTTGTTTGCAGCCAGGCTGTGGGCATGCCGTGGTTGTGCTGCCTCTGCTACTGCTGTGTTTCTGAAGCGCATTAAAAAGTGCTGGTCAACTCGCGCAAAAATAACTGTCACAAGGACAGGGAAACTTCAGCAGAGAATCTGCATGCACAGTAAATGGGGTGAATAGTGTGAGTTTTCCTGTGGAGTTTTCACACTGAGTTATCATATCAAATACAGATGCTGAAGCTGATGGCACTGTGATTCTGGTTCTTATATGTTTTGTTTTCTGTTGAAAGATATTTTGAGATGAATATACCCGACTCAGTAATGTCCTATCCCATGCCAGTCTTTCTGGAGAAAAGTACAAACTGTATATGCACAGCCCTTCTGCACCTTGTTCTAGCAGGGACTAAAGTTTAGAAAGAAAAGAAAGTAACCATGCCCGGAGATTTATTAATAGCATGTTAGTAGTGGAATATTGAAGCAACTTGAGTGAAATCTTTCTTAATGTTAGCTAAATTCACAAACTGTGTTTCTTTACAAATATGAGTAGCTTTGAGAAGTGTCCTAGCATTAGCTGTAGAACAGTGGTATGTTTTATTGAGGAGTTCTGCTCTTCTGAGAAGTCTGAGATGCCGCAGTGTCAGTGAGGAGAAACACAGCACGTTTCTGAGTCCTTGTCTAAGATTGAGAGGTGGCTTCTGTTAATGTCTCACCCACAAAAGTATGTCCTACGCTCAAGCCAATTGTACTGTCTGAAGTCTCTAATGTAAATACATGGTATCATTTGGAGTGCCCATCTTTGTGGTTACCAGAATTATCAGAATTGATGAATTTCCAGGCTTCTTTGCTTGGGCAAAACGCACTCTACCCTTTGCTCTGAGATGTGATCAGTGAGTTGTAGGAGGGTGTTAGTCGTACCTTGTTGGCTTTGCAGTTTGCTTCTGTCTTGTTTTGCAAACCCTGAAGACTGTCTGTTAGCAGTGCGGTTAATTCGAAGAGAAGAAATTTGCTGTAGGGCTGATTGTTTACTGAACAGGTAATCCAGTGTTGGGTGGATGGATGTGCAGCCCTCCTCCTTTTGGAGGCTGATACTGTGTCAGAGTTGCACTGCGCCAACGTTAGCCTTAGTTAATCCTCCGCTTCCGCAATTCTGAAATGTTTGTTACTGTTTCGTATGAGCAAAGGTCTCAGTGTGCATGTTTGTGTTGTGTCCTAATGCCAGCAGCACAAGGGTTTCTGTTGGCATTCACCACATGCAGCGGCCACCTCCTGTCCTTCCTTTTGCCATGCAATGTGTTCACTATGCATACAGGGCCCTCAAGAGGCAGAACTCCAGACCACCTCTGTCCCGTTGCCCTCTGAAGATGCAGAACATAGGTTAAAAGCAAACTGATGTCCAAAGTCCTAAGTATCCCACCTCAATAGAAAATTTTACAAAATACTGGCACAGGACTGCACCTGAAGTAGAGCGTGATCCCCGAGCCACAGGAAGCCGCGGGCCTCCAGGCCGGGTGCTTTCGATGGGCACCTTCTTTATATTGATTGAGGCTGCTCCATTCCCCTCACCTGCACTTGTGATACAGGCGGTGCCCCAAGAAGCTGTCCTGAACATTTCTATATCCATTACTATTTAATAAGCTAAAAAGATTGTTACCTGGCTAAAGGCTGATGCCATAAAGACAAAAGGATAAAGGAGACAGCCTGTCTAAGCTAGCAAAGCAATTACCTGGGGTTTTGGGGGGTAAGATGAAGTGGGTTTTAATTTGTGACAGATTATAATGGAGATAAATGTGGTTTTGGTTTCTGTAAATGTTGGCAGATTTGTTATCATTTGTGCAGTGATAAAGGAAAGTTGTGTCTGTTACTTACTGGTTCATCCAACAGTATCAATCCAACGTGGGTCTACTATATTGAAAAGTTGGAAAAAAAGCAAGTGGCAACGTTAAAAGCACGTAAGCAAAGTTAACAGCCCATGTGCAGGAGCAATCTTGCCCTATTGGATGTGTTGATCCCAGGGTTCCTGGACGTGGAACGGTCTTTAACTCGTAATCAACAAGTTCAGATATTTTGCAATCAAATCATCAGTAATCTAATACTATAGAAAAAACAAGTTATATTGGTCTGTTACACTGGTTTGTTCAATAGCTCATCAATGGTGCAATAAATGCAGGCTACAGCACTTAACAAGGCTGTAGGAAAATCATACTAATGGCGAAAAATGAAAAGAAACTATTAATTGCAGGGAATAATTGTGGTACATCTGAAGTTTCATATTATCTACCTCAAAGTAGTGATGAGGCTGTGATACAACATCTCGTTGAAGTCTTTTCACCTCTCAAGGGAAACAATTAGAAAATATTACAACCAAAATAGCTCTTTGGATTCTTTGGAGTCACCATCATTAAACAGAAAGTGGGAGTGAATATTTGATTACACATGCAATCAGGAGGGAAAATAGGGCCTGTTACAATATTGCTGCTGGTCAATGTGCACTGGGAAGTGAAATGCTTGAGCCTGGCGATCCCTGCAGAAGGACCCGGTGTGCCTGGAGGGGGGCAGCGAAGAAAAACAGTGTTTACCCCATAGGGAGCCTCTCTACACTGAGGAGGGTGAAGCAGGGCGCGTTGAAGACTCTTACTTACATGTTCAAAACAACAGTGGTTTGCACTCATTCTGTTTCCCCAAGATCTCCTACGTGACCAGGTACAGGCTGTTTGTCCCGATCCAGTGTTTCTGGCTGCCCGCGTGCAGGCTTGCTAGGCAGGCAGTGTGCTGTGGGGCAAACGCGGTCCGAATGAGAGCTCCCCCCTTACTGGAAGTCAGTGTTTCCACCTTCTCTGAAGGGAAGAGCAGACACATCCCCTGAACATGTCCCCTGACCTTCTCAGTGGTATTTTCAAGGCCAGACCATCATCTCCCTGGGAAAAGTGTTCCCACTCGTCTACCCACAAGGAAGAGTTTTACTCATTTCCTTGCCCGAAGCATGTTCATGGAAATTGTCCTGTGGGCTGTGTTTTGTTGCTGACTTAACCTGAGCCATCCCTGCTTGTATTAATTGCTGCGGAATTAATTTAGCTTGTGCAGGAGCTGCAACACCACCAACTGATGTTTGCATCATGCAGTGTGAATGCATTAGCAGCTGGCGAGCTGTGTTAGTTGAGCTCCAGTTTGCAATCCCTGTCAGGCTGACAAAAACTCACTTTAAGGCAACACCACATGGAAATTAAGGGGACTTCTAGGTGTCCTTTGGAGTTGAATTTGAAGGAGTGGTAACAGTGTTTTATACAACTTCATCCTCAAGAGCACTCCCAAGGTGAGGCGTGCAGCAGCCCGGGTGCTCGAGGCTGCGCACGGCAGAAGGGGCTCTCGCGTCGGTGCTGGGGGGGTGACTGCAGTCAGGGCAGGGGGGAATCAATCCTATTGGAAAAAACAATTCGCTCTTTTACTAAGTCAATGTTTAAAAAGAAAAAAAAAAAAGCCTGGCTTGGGATTTGGAAAAGGTCCTAAATCCTTTCAGCTCTTTATCACTAAGATGAGGCTTTTGCTCCTGTTAGTTAGTGCTGTTTAAGTTGTCGCATCATGATAGTCTCTTTAGCACATCCTTCAAACAGTCACCTTCTCTAATCAGTTTGCTCTGGATACCAATATCTCACCTGTTTAATAAAGACACCAGCTCAAAAAGAACAGTTATGTGGCATTTTCTTAACACATAGTAGACTGAAAATTATTACCATGTGTTTTGTGTCTATATTGATACTTGAAAAACAAGTTTGTTTATTTTTATCCCATTGGGTTTGTAGTTTGTCTATTTTCAAGAGGTACTTGTCAGTAAATCCTTATTCTCTTGGCTTCAGAAGCACCAGCCAAGAGCTTTTGTGAAAGTACTAGATGCATGGAATTACAATGAATGTGAAAAGGATAATGTCATTCCATACAGAATATATCCAAGTTTCTACCCAAAAACTGAAGTGTACCTTTGAGTCAGGTAAAAGAATTGCTCACTGATCTCTCGAGTATTTTTTGAACCATCAAGAAAATTCAGCCTACAAAACAGCCTCAGAACGGTTCGGGTGAGTGGAGGCACCAGGTGTAATTACAAAAGAAGGAACAGAAGATCAGAGAACAACACGGAGCACAATGTAGGAGAAGACTGCACAGCAAAGCTGAAGGGGGAAAAGAAGACTGCAGGGAAAGTTAAAGGACTTGAAATTTTTCAGGTACAAAAGGAACAAGAGGTTACTGAAAAATTCAGCAGGGCTTCAAGAAGCAATTTATTGACAAAAGCAGCAGACATTTCTCAGAGGGGTTTGATGAATTCTCAACCTCATGCTCACCTGGCAAGGTGGAGGTCAGATGCCAGAACAATAGAAACTTGCCCCGGGGAAGGGAGGAAATGCTGGAGGAAATCACACCCACCCAGGATCAGCCAAAATGTAAGGAGCCTGTGATGCTTCCCAGCGCTCCAGTAAGACAGCTTTCGTGAAGTCATCCTTAATCAACTTCAAGTGGGACAAGGGTCAAATAATTTCAAAAAAGACAGATTTTTTTTTTTTAATCCTCCTCTCCTGTTTTTCTTTTCATTCTCTATGTGCACTCACTCTCCCTGCCCCAATCCAATATTTAAAGTGCTGTTACCATTTGTGGGCAAGCCTGATTGTGAGAGCCTAAAGGCAAAGCCTGGCTTTAACAAGCCTGTTGGGTGTTCTGTTTGTCTCGCTCATCCTCCCAGGTGATGCCCTGCAGCTCAGTCCCATGCTCCTTTCACCTGCCTTTGGTACAGGTTGAATTCCAGTTTTATTGCTGCCTGACCTTAGACTCAGAGCGCAGCTAGGCACAGTAAACACCAGGAGTATGGACATGAGGTGGTGTTAGACCTCATCCTCTAGATTGAGCACAAGATAAAGACTGTGTCAGATATTTGGATGCTGATTAGTAAACGAAGAAAGATTTGGTATGGGTGCATGTGAAATGTGGAGGCATTTATTAGTGAGTAGAATGTATCTAAAATGGTTTCAGGTTTGCTGCTTGTAATGGTTTGTTCACTTGTGGAATTTGCTTTCTAGAGCGAGCCCCTCCCTTTCCCAGCTTCGGAGCTGTGGTCAGCATCTTGCAGGGACAGGGCATGTAAGCTCTTTGTGGAAAACAACTTTTCTCAGCAATCATTAATCTCTACCTTCACTGCCTATGAATTTCTGTAAATGTATCCACTGCTCAACTCCAAAGCAGTGAGCTCTTTTTCAAGTTCATCTATGACACAGCACATTTTATCTATGCCATCCCTTTTAAAAGGTTATGAGTGTTGGATTGGGTGTTCTGATGGAACAATTTCAAATGCGTGTGCTGCTGCTGATCCCTTTTGCTTCTGTCTGGGCCAGTCATTTTCATGTGTGAATACTTATGCTATGCTAATCCGTGCCTTGTTCGTATATTTAGTATTGATTAGCATAAGCAAGGTTGTTGAATGCTGTAATTTAAATGCTAGGCACAGCTATTTTGCCTGTATCAGGAAGGTATGAAAAATAATTTTAACAAATATCTGTAATCAAGAAACAATGGGGAAATAGGTTTTGAATGGCTGTATAACAACCTGAACGTGAGTCCCAACGGTTTAGATTTATGGTGCATCAGTTCTCCAGCCTGCATGGATTTGCAGCCAGGAAGGTTTGTGTATTTGCCAACATGAAAAGAAATGTAATTAGGAGGAATGCTTTTCATTACTCATTTTAATTTTTTTTTTTTTTTGCTGCTGCAAAATGTATCATGTTGTAGCTTTATGACCTCCATCCTGTTGAGCTGATAGGCAAAGCAGAGATGGGTGGAACAGCCCCTTTGGACTCGGCTCTTATTTCAGATGGAGAACTTCAGCAGTAGGTCAGGCTTAGCCCTGACACTAGCACTTCTGTAGCAGCTTAGTGCTGAAAGAACCATTCTCGGGATCTAGACATCATTCAGATCCCACGCTAGTTAGGTTAAACTTTAAATTCATTTTAAAGTTGCAGACAGCTCATTTGGGCATTTTGGACTACGAACTAACTCCGCATATATACGTCATGCAGCACTGTGGATATGTAAACCTGTAAGCAGACCTGTGTGTTCACTGTCCGTGCTATGAGCATCTGTGCAAAAACCCTGTTTAAGAGGGTAAGCCTGCAGCTGTGTGTATACGTGTATTTTTCTATGTCCCGTTTCTAGAACAAGGGCTATATGTGTGTTTAGATATATCTTAAGTATTTGGCAAAGCATACTCTAAATTTCAGTTGGGGATCTGAGTTTTTATCTTCATGTAAATGGCAGCAAGGAGAAAAATAACTGGGAGACTTACAAGATCATTTTGTTACCTACAAATGTGTATTTAGAGTGAACGTTGAGAATTCATGGCAAAAAAATACAGCATATGCTCAACTTTGGTGTAACACCTGCTCAGACTTCAGCAGTTTTTATAATTGTCACTGTGGCTTTCCTCAAAATGTGGTCTGGTAGAATTGGGCCAATCCTGGTGCAACAGGGAACACTTTTCTCCTTTATTTCTTCTTTCCTTCCCTTCCCGTGTCACTGGAAATAACTCTTAGCTATTACCGGGCAGTGTTTTGTTTGGATTGCCAAGCCCATACTGCAAGGCCAGGAAAGGGCAGTGCCTCCTGGGAGGTGTTTTATTGTAGGTGGTTAGGTGAGTCTCGGATTTATGATCCTGGAGCGCTCTGATACCCAGAGCAGGAACAAAGAATTACTTTATTAGCATTTTTTTTACAGCTGTATCTGTGGCAGGGTTTCCTAAGTGGCACAGTGTGCTGATCCTTTCTCCCGCTGCCGGTTTGGCCCTGGCAGCGCTGCAGGGACACTGCCTCCCTGTCCCTTCTGCGGCCACGAGAAGTCATGCTCTGCCAGCGTGGCTTGGTCAACTCGCACTTTCACTTCTGAAGATACCCTCAACTGGGCAAATTAAAAATAATATAGATATTCTGACCTGAATATCTGCATTTGAGTTTGGGGTCCATGTGCTTTGGTTGGGGTTGTTGCACACACCGGTGTGCTGGCAGCAATGGAAGCAGTGCCGCAGTTTGTCTCGGAGCTGTCTCCACCCTGCCATTGGTACCTCTTGAAACAGAATATTTTTAATTAGTTAATAACTCCAGAGAGTATCTGGATTGGTGTATTGGACAGAATTTGAAAATAACTATCACCGATGATGTGATTTGGGGAGCACTTCAGCGTCAAGATGGAAGTTGTTATATAATTGCAATAATAATAATTCAGTCCACCAGCTAGCACTCTAGGAATGGCATATAACCCTTTTATTGGAAGCATTCTTCATCTGCTGCGGCCTTAATGTGAGTTCCCTCACATAAACAAAGTTAAGATGGAGTTACAGATGGAAATACTCGTACTGCCAAGAGAAACACATTACAGGGGCACTGCAGTTATTCCCCAAAACAAGTGATTCTCTGCAAAATGCAGAGATCTCAAAATTTGTAAAGATTTTTGAGTGTCTTAGCAGTGGATTTTTCCCATCATATCTTTGTACTTCTGTGTACTTCTGCCATGTAATAAAGCAACTGAAAAAAGTTTCAAACTAGCTGCTTAAGAAACAGATTTTCCAAACCTTTGTTTCAAAAAGAAAAAAAAAAAGCTCTTTTCCTTTGGTCAAAGGAAGGCAGGATTCGGTTCCTCTTACGATTTCAGGATTTCATCAATCCTGAAAACATTTATTGAAAATGTCAGTGATATTCAGCTACCTGATTTTTTTTTTCCCAGTGAGACTCACTGTAGAACAAACCTTATTTTGTCCTGTAGGTCCCGTGATAAAGAGGTTTCAATTTAAAGATGACATTATTACACTACTTTCTCAGTCATCCCCAATCCCACGTACTTTACTCATATTTGTAAACTGGAGTATGATCTTTCTGGTGTAGTTTAATCTTCATTTTAATCTGGTGAATGACTTCGGTATATTAACTGCTGGCAGTAGTCACAGCACATGTCACAGACCTTGAGGTTTCCATAGGGATGATGTGATTCCTCATGATTGTTTGCATAGATACTGGTAAGCCACTGCCCTGCTCACATCTGACATTTGTGCCTAAGCTTGCCTGGGTCTGGGATTGCTGTAGCTGTAGCAAGGTATCGGACACAATCTGGTCTTGGTTGGGTATTCAGCACAGGTGCCACATCTTCACTTCAAAGCCTGTTTATCTCCAGTCTGCAGCAAAGATTCTTCTCCATCTTACACAAAAGTAATGTGGTTCAATACACTCTAAAAACAAATCAAAATATTCCCAGGCAGTATGCTAGACAGATGCTAATGTACTGCAGCGTACCTTTGTATCAAAACCAAACTCTGCATTTACTGCAGGCAGGTTGTTCAGGCGGAGCATCAGAAGACGTGCGTTTGCAGGATGGAAAATTCAGAGAGACATAAACCTGGCTGTTCGGTGTGCAGGATGTGATGAGTTTGGGAGGCGTTGGTGCTTACCTTATCTTAATGAAACTTGCCAAGCTAATCTCCTTTCTAATGTATTGTTTTATCCAGGTTCAAACAGCAAACATTTTAGTGGAATAGTCCTATCACTTTTACTCCAGTAGGAAAGATTACAGCATAGAACATAAACACAAAATCATGAATCTTCATTAAGAAAGTCGTGCTTATTTTGAAAATTATGAAATGATGCAGTGAATGTCGTACGTCATTTCAGTTGCAGTGTGATGCCATTAATGATTAGAAAACTAAAAACTCTGGCTCTTCTAGCAGGACCTGGCCAGGTGAGCATCCATGCCTGGCATGCATTCCTGGCACGTTCAGAGTGAAACAATGCCACTGTACAAACAGAATAGCCTCTTACTTAGCATGTTTTTCACCTGATGTGATTTAACTTGACATGAGCTGAATTTACCTGGGGGTGTCTAATGGCTGCTCTTGTTCTCTTTTACAAGACCCTGTGGCGAGAAGTGAAATGCAAAACAAAAATATCTGGTTAACTCTCCCCGTTAGTTACCCAGCGCTATGTGCATCTGTTCAATGACCTGAATTCTTTGGGGTTAGTTTAGCACGTTTCTTTGAATTGCACTAGAGCAAAAGGAAAGGAGAGATCCAAGATCACCTGAATGTCTTCTCTACTCTCTTCTCCTCCCTAAAGAGAACTCACCGGCCATGGAGTTGTTTGGAGTCAATTTATCAGCCATCCATGGAAATACAGAGTCATTAAAAATTGCTTTTTCTTTTTCAGTGAGGTCTCTTTGACCGTTATCACAAGACAGAAAAGGAACTGGCTGTTAACCTGGACTGACATTTATTGTTCACATTCTCTGTATAGTTTTGACATGTTCTATTTAATGCTTCTGGGAATGAAACACCATTGAATTCCTGTCTGTCGCTCAGTTTGTAAGTTCAAACAGTGTCGAGCTGACGCCGGGTGTGTGAGTGAGGGAGAAAGTACATGCCAAGCCACGCTCCGGCACTGCCCCAGCTGTTGGGAGAGATGTTCTTGTCACCACACACATGGCCAAGACACGTTTCCCTGGGATATTTTTCTGTGTTTGTTTGCAATAGATGTCACTCCAAGCCCATTAATTTAGCTGTATGCTTCCTCTGTAACGTTCCTAGGGGCTGTGGATGCTGTAGGAGGGCTCACGTGTTAAGATAAAAGATGGTTTGAGCTTTGGGTTTGTGCGTGCACCTGGTACTTGGTGTTGGCTGCTTGATGTTCCCTGTGGTGTTTCTGGCAGCCAGGTATCTATTTTGTGAATATTGCCACTGCTGCTGTCAGTGCCATCACAGGGACAGGGACTACGTGCCTACCTGCAGCCAGGTTATCGTGTTCCTCTTACACAGGCCAGTCTCAGGCAGGCTTTGTGGGACACGGCGTGATGCAGTATCTCTGCCCCAACATCTCTTCCTGCAAAGGGAAAAGGCTTTCGGGATCTGCCATTACCACTGGCTGACAAAATTCCCTTCAAAAGCCTTCCCCTTGTCTGGTATGTGAGAGATGCCTTAATTTGTTACATTCGCATCCATGTACCACTTTTGACGTGACATGAATTCTTTTTGCTGTGGTTGCCACAGTGCAGCGGTGGTGTCCTGCTTCTCAGCCTTCTCTGTGGCCTGGCGGTTCTGGCTAATATTCCTTAGGGTCTTCTGTTTCAAGCCATCTTGAAATTTCTCATGTATGGATTTTATAATTTTGAAAGGCATCAAGACTTCACTTGGCACAACGTTCAAACAAGTTTCATGCGATAATAGATGGTTTTCATCACTGAAAAGTGAGATTTTTCATCCTCGGGCAGTACTGTAATGCCATCCTGAGCACAAAAGGTTGCAGTTCTGGATTCCTCTGCGTGCAGCTTCTTCCCGGGCATCCTTGGCTGTGCCAGACATGCTCTTCCTCTGAGTGCTCCGGCTCCACAACCTGGTTTCAGGACTGACTGCTGTCCTTCTTCCCCTCCCAGAATGCATGCTGTTAGAAAATTCTTCCAGTTTTCCTGTTTCCCTATGGCCATACCCCACCTCTTCCTGCCAGTTTCCTTGCCAAAGCTGTGTGTTCTGGGGAGCAGTGCAGCCGTTTCCTGTTCCTGCTTCCTGGCCTTTGCTGGGCTCCATCCCTTCACCGGATTCGTTCACATCACTGTTGTTCACCACCTTCCTTTTTATTTCGGCACACCAATGCTGTTAGTCTTTTCTGATGGTCTCCTGGCTCGCTCACCTTCTGCCTGGTTCCTTGTCATCACCTTTTCACAGGGTGCTGCTGCCTGTCTGGCGGCGTCCGCTCCCTCCACTGGCAGCAGCGTGCCAGGATGACCCCGCTCAGTGCTCCCGCAGCATCCCTCCTCTCCCGCCATCGCCCATTTTTCCATGCCATCCTTCAGGTGAGCATTTTGCCCAGGTTTCATCTCTCTCCTTTCAAGTTTTTATCTGGAAACAGTTTCCCCCTATTTACAGAAGAAATGTTCCAACCAAAGATATAAACCAGTATCACTGGCAGCAGCGTGCCAGGATGACCCCGCTCAGTGCTCCCGCAGCATCCCTCCTCTCCCGCCATCGCCCATTTTTCCATGCCATCCTTCAGGTGAGCATTTTGCCCAGGTTTCATCTCTCTCCTTTCAAGTTTTTATCTGGAAACAGTTTCCCCCTATTTACAGAAGAAATGTTCCAACCAAAGATATAAACCAGTATCTACCTCGTGTTTTGTTCAGGTTGTCACTAGAAATGTGACGTATTCCCTTCCTGAGCTCTCAGCTATCTGTTTTGGAGTGTGACATCCCTAGGGCAAGCATTAGGTCTGCTCTGTGGAGTTGTGCCCAGCTTTATTACAATAACAGAGAAGAACCAGCAGACAGTGATGTAGTTTTATTTTCAGCTCTCACTGTGCTGCCTCATATAGGCCAAACAACACCTTGGGGCGTTGGTTTTTTTTTTTTTTCTTTTTATTTCCTTTAAGTACACAAGCATACATGTCTGTGCATACCTACGGGCAGCTGCAGCGGTGATCCATTTTGGTATGTGCAAGAAGAAAGGCCAGAGCAGAGCCAACACATCTGATCTTGATTTCAGGAGACTGTTGCTTGACTGCTGGCTCTGAACAACAGGATGCAAAATGTTGGCTCCATTCTCCTGCTCAATATGTTAAAGAAGAGGAGCACTCCTTATTGCTCAGACTTCAGCGCCTGGCTTTTCTAATCCTGTTTGGTGGCATTAAGTGACCACTGCATTAATTTTGTTTGGTTTGCATAGCTCGCTTTGCTATAGACTGGAAAGCAAGTGGCTTTCCAACACTTCAGTATTGTCACTGCCTTATTTACAAGAAAATCCAGATTAACCCAAAGCTTTAAGCCTCATCTATTCCATCTGGTTTCTCAGCTTTACTCTTCACTGTCTTTAATGTCATGAAAAGTATATTTCCATCAAAATGGAAGGGAGGACCTCTAGCTTTTGAGATGTGGAGAAGCTGGCTAGCATGAGAATTGGCTTTGGGGCTACGGAGGTGCAGTAATGCATCTTTTAATAGCTTCTGTTCTGCTACCTTGTCCTTACAGAGAGCAAAAGATGTCTTTGAAAACATCCTTGTTTTATTATAAAGGCTCATGAGTGGAGAAGAAGAGGATGAAATTAGGCTCTTGTGTGGTGTTGCTTTTTGGGAGAAACATTTCCAAAAAATAGGTGCTGGAAAAAAAATACCTATGTGGTAAATTCTGACTTTGTGAAAATCTAGAGTAGGAAGACCTGATATGTTCTTACATTGATAAAAAGGTAAATGATGGCCCACAAAGATCCCCAAACACTTTTTACAGGTATAGACCAGCAAAAATATGCCTCATCTTGTTCTCTCTGGGATCAAGCTGGTTTCCAGTGGCAGAGGAGGTTGTGCCATGCTGCTTCAGTTTATCCCTGTGGTTTTTTGTGGAAAAAAGTATGTGGACATGTCCACAGTATGTGGACTTTTCTTAGCTGTCTTCTTTCCTGCTTTCAACTGGGACAATTTCAATAATTTAATACATATTTTTAGTAAAGAAACACACCTTAAATGTACTGGTTAGTGTAACTGAAACCTTAGCAGTCTAATAAATGAATTCTTTTTATTAAGAACAGAGAAATAAAGGAAAAGGATGAATACTACTGCAAGAGAAACGGTGCACTCGCCTTTCTCCTGCTCCTGGGAGTCCTGCGGGTTCAGTCCGGGGGTGCTGTGCTGTGGAGGCTTGTCAGCATCTCAAGCTCTGTGCATGTGGTTGTGATGGTGATGATTTCTCTCTCTTCTCTTCAGAGTCCAGCTGGAGCTATGTTTATTCATTTCCTACCACGCTTTTGCACCTTGGTCTTCCTTAGCTGGTCTGTGACTGTGGAGTGCTGCTGCCTGGAGCCTCAGCACCGAGGTGACCTGAAGGATGAGTCCTTCAGTGACACCAGGGGAATGCCTGGAGTGCTCTGGCATGGTGGGATGGATGTGCTCTCTGTAACTCCTCCCCCAAGTGAGCAGTGACTCCAGCAATCAGGCAAGTCGTGGCTCAGAAAGGCTCTTGCCAGCTCTCCTGTGGAGCCTTGGGCTTAGGGTCGGGCGAAGCGCTCGGCAGAGGAGGTTCTGGCACAGACATCTGAGGACAGCAACTGGTTAAAAATTTGCTAAGCAACAGAACCTCTCATTCTCTCAGAAAAGGAACATTTTCCTTCTTGCTTTTGATTTCCTCCCCACCCCCCGCCCCGGCCCGGATAGCCAACTCTTAGTGTCTCATGACCTGCTTGAAATCAGAGAGAGCTGGAAGAGGGCAAGAGCCTGTGGCAGCAATCGGTGCACGGGCAGCTGCTGCAGGGGCGCTGCCATGGCAGTGCCTGTGCGATTGGTGCAAAATGCATGTCTGCCGCTCCCCCCGGCTGCCATCCCTCGTGGAGGAATCCATGCTCAGAGAACCGCAGGAGCAACTGTGTGTGTGCTGCTGGGGCGACCCAGCTTGTCACCACGGCTGGAGGTGGTTTGTTGCCAGAGCACTGAGCGGTAACTGGGCTGGTGTCGGTGGGTCCCAGTTATGAACATCTGGCCAGGCAGCAGTTGAGTGGGCACAGCTGAGAGCAGGAGCCCTGGCATTGCTGTACTAGTGCCACGTGGCATCATCCCAGCTCTCAGCTGCTTGTCAGAAGGACTCAGTTTACATTCAGCCTCAAGAAAGAGAGTAGCTGCTCAGGTGAACAGAAAGTCACCTCTGCCTTATAGTGAAGTACTCCTTCTTGGGTAAATAGCAAATGCTTCCCTGAAACCAGTGCTAGTTACTGCAATATGAAAAATGAAATTCCCTTAGTCTTTAAGCATGTAGAAAGAAACTGTGGCCAGTGCTGCCTAGGTCTCATTCCTAAAATACCCAGAAGGGCACAGGAATCGGTCACTTCCAGCTGTAGTTACGCTTCTTAAAGCAGACCCTACCTGGAACCACTCGAAGCTGATAAATACAGAGTGAATGACAAGCGCTTGTTATAAACAGGCAGTTTTCAGGTTTTATTTGTGTTCCTATTACGCAAATGCTCATTGCTGTGCTTTGGGAGACAAAAAAAAAAAAAAAAAAGATCTGAATTAATTTCACCAGTGCCCTAAGTTTTAAAACTGGATATGTCTGAGGCATTCCCTTGCTAGTCCTACAGATCGACATTGCCAGCTCTGCCTTGTAGGAGAGGATGGCTGATAAATCGGAGATTACGGCCCGAGATACTGTGCTGAGGGAGGGTGTTTTCTCCTGGCAACGGTCCCCATTTCTGCGTGATGAAAAAAAACACCCTCCCCCTCTCCTTTCCTGTATATACCCACAAAAATAACCAGAATTGCGTAGTTGAGGATAGATTTAACGCAAGCATGGTCTGTCTCCATTCGGGACCAGTTGTTGTCTTCGGTGGGAAGAGGACCTGATCCCGCATTAGGTAGCGGAGTTGTATCCATCCCTGTGACCTTGCTCCCAGGAGATTTCCATCCCATAGTAATATCACCTAGCCGGTGATATGGCTCCCTGCTTGAAGATGCTATATTTGCATTTATTATAAATAATGAACTACTTATTCTGAGCAAACCTTCTGGCTACACCCAACAAATAAGCGCCTACATCACTGCCAGTGTCTGTCTACTTTGCTCTGATGTTTCAAAGTCTCCCAGATGCTTATTAAAAGCAGTTCTGTCTCAGCTGTCACCTCTTAGGTTGACAAATTCAGATGGTCACCTTTGGGGAAAGAGAATGTGGCAAATTC
>NW_010146399.1:20364-22151 GCF_000699245.1 Pterocles gutturalis
TTCCTGCTGTGGCAAATATCCTAATTCATTAGTGTTTACGATGCTTTTGTTCCTCTGAGGTCTTAATTTTCAACTGTGAGAGAAAGCGACCGCTTCTGAACTGGTGATCTGGGATTCTGTGCTCGTCTGTCCAGGCACAGGCATGGTCCCTCCTCTTGTCCCCATTCTTCTATATTTGAGTCATGCGAACAAAAATGCATGTAACCATTTATCCCCATGATTTCATACAGATCTGTCAATACTGGTTTCCAGCCAAGACAAATCTTTTTTTCTTTCAAGTTTCAAAGAAAACTGAATATTCACATTTGCCCTCCGCCTTCATATACCATGCTGTTTCAAGTAAACAACAGCGCAGCATCAGGGGTGCAATTTTATCTTCCAAAATTACTTTTTTATAGGGTATCTCACCATATGGGCAGCCTAATCTGTCGCTCCTGGGCCAAGCTCTTTCTGCATGGCTGGGATCCAGCTGATATGAGGAATCCTGAAGCCAGCTGCTTTCTAGATGCTTTTTGCTGGAAGGAGGTTGTAGCAAGGTGGGTGTTGGTCTCTTTTCCCAAGTAACAAGTGACAGGATGAGAGGAAATGGTTTCAGTTTGCGCCAGGGGAGGTTTAGATTGGATGTTAGGGAGAATTTCTTCACCGAAAGGGTTGTTAAGCACTGGAACAGGCTGCCCAGGGAAGTGGTTGAGTCACCATCCCTGGAGCTATTTAAAAGACTGTAAATGTGGCACTTAGGGACCTGGTTTAGTGGTGGACTTGACAGTGTGAGGTTAATGGTTGGACTCGATGATCTTAAAGGTTTTTTCCAACCTAAACAATTCTATGATAATATGTGCAATTCTTCGCAACCATTTACTTTGGAGCTTTTAGGTATATAATGCTGTTTATCCCAGTGCATGAGTCAACTGACGTGTGGCTTTGCAAGTGGTTGATGTGACAGGAGCTGCAGTTTATTGACTTCTGCGAGCAACAGCTTTGCCTAGACTGAGGAAGTTTCCATTTTTGACATCTTGGAGACATCATGCCTGGGAACAGAGGATAGGGGAGCACAGCATCCCCCTGGCAGCCGTTGGTAGGATGCTTTTAGCTGTCTTGATGCCAACAGGGGAGTCCAGAGATGGCACTGGGACCTCCTGCTGCAGGGAGGCAGGGTCACCGCAGCCCTTACCCACTGCTGGCGTCCTGATCCAGGGGTGACTGCTCAGGTGCAGGAGCACGACTCCTTCCCCAGGACCCGTGGAGGCTCTGACATGGCACCTGTGGCCAGGAAGGGCAGTGATGTGTCACTGAGGTGGCAAAGGGGGTGCAAACCCTCTTTGCTCCCTGTTTGCATGAGAAGTGAGATGTCCAGGCCCATCCTCACCTGCTGATTTCTCACCCTGAGAACTGCGCCATGAAGCACCACTGTTACGTGAGGGCACATCTGCCGTGGCGTCTGGCCGCCCTCCATCCAGCCTGTGTTGTGCGCACAAACGCCGGGAGCGGTGATTTTCCACATGCGCCCTGTAGCCTATCTAACATTTCAGTGTGTAAACATAAATAAAATATTCATAAAATAACTATAAATATTTAAATAAAAAAAGAGCTTAAGAATCTCATACAGCTTTTCAGTGCCTTGTGGAGACCACTTCAGTCTGAGGGATGCTGGAGAAGCCTGTTAGCCCAGGGGCTGCGGGACCACAACCTGGGGGAGGAATCTGGGGGAGACGGGGAGTGTTGCAGAAATCAGGACGGGCTCCCCCACGATGACAATGGCAGCACTGTGCACCCCAAGCCTCGGGCAC
>NW_010146399.1:22200-23207 GCF_000699245.1 Pterocles gutturalis
CCTTACCTCAGATGTTCCTCAGAGAGAGTTCAATTGCTGTGCTTTGAGTTGTAAAACAAGAAAAAAAAAACAAAACAGAAAGCAAATAATTTTTTTGCAATGCCTTTTGCAACTAGCAACTGATTGAAAGCTCTTTGCTGGTATACGCTAGGGATGCCAATACACCTGTGCGTGCAAAGCCGGCATTACTGGCAGCGTGTGAGCAGAGGGGAACGTGGGGCTTTTCTCCAGGGACACCCATGCTGTGCGTGGTGAAATCTTTGCTGTGAAGTTAGAGGAAAGCTGGGGAAACCTGTTGAGACAAGGTGCTTTAGTCTCTGGTGTAGGAATGAATTTCTTCAGACAAATACAGTATTTGCACAGATGCTGCCCTAATCCCGGTTGCCATGTGCAAATAGCAAATTAATTTGGGTTCTGATGGCTGCCTCAGTATAGTTAACTCTTTCTGCACCTCAGCACTTGCTATTTTGCCTTCTGAGCAAACATAACAAGATGAGCAGCTGATTTTTTTGAAATATGCCAGAACTGAGCAAAATGCTGGGAACTGTCCTACCTCCTCCGAGCCTCAGGATGTTTGCAGAATTTGGTTTCAACAGTTTGTTATTTTGATGTCCTTAAAAAGGATTTGCATGTACATACTTTGCAGAAAAATAAGTTATTAACAACAGTCTTGCACATGCTTCTGGTGCGTGAGAAAGGATGCGAAGGAAAAGGATTGTGGTGAAATTTTCTGGTTTCCCCTGACTTTTCTGCTTGAAAAGACTGTTAGAGATTGCTGCTTCCTACCTTTCTGTCAGACTCTTAATTAGCAGGAGCACGCAGCCCGCGCAGCTGGGGCTTTGATGCCTCGCTCACTATCGTTTCCCGCTCAGAAGATTTCCATTCATGCCGAATTGGTACCCAGCCCAAAGCCCTGGCCTCCCCGGCGACCCTCGGCGTGCCTACAGGACTCCAGTTTAGTATTCACTGGGAGAGATGCGCTGCTGCTCCCTCGCTAGACCTACAGG
>NW_010146399.1:23238-28376 GCF_000699245.1 Pterocles gutturalis
GTTGGTTGTAGCCGTAAGGGAGCGGGAGGAAGAATTAGCCTGTGTGTTTATGTGGCCGTGCTCCAGTAAATATTTTGATGCATCTGCTGCCAGCTCTGGTCTGAGGGAATCTACCTAGCATTTAAATTTTGATGGGGAGCTGTTTTGAATAATAACAGTGCAGCCGGCTGTGAGTCAGTGCATGTGTGTTGACTTTAAAAAAAAAAAAAAAACCGTCAAAGCTTAAGGCTTGCTGAACGCTGAGCTGCAGTGCTTTGCTTTTTTCCCTCCTCCTTTCTTCTTTTCTTTCTTCTCTTGACTTCCTCTGTTTTGTTTTGTTCTTGGGAGCATTTCGCATAGATTTTGTTCACTGGCGGTGGGGGGGGGGGTCAGAAGAATAAAAAAAAAACCCCAGCCAAAATAAATCCTCCCCAAAAACTCACAAGTAGCTTTTGCAATGGGAGCTGTAATGGGTACGTTCTCTTCTCTACAAACGAAACAAAGAAGACCATCAAAAGGTAAGACCTCCTGTTTTGCTTTTCCTGTCCCTTCTGTATATTTGCTAGGAGAGAAATTTGTATTGGGAAGGGAGGAGAAAATGAACATGTGCCACTTGCAAGGAACCCAGCAATGTTTATGTGGGGTGTAATTTGCGGAGGAGAGTGGGATGCGAGGTGGTGGAGGAAACATGTGGGCACAGGGAAATTGCTATGGAGGGGCTGTGGGGGTGAAAAGCATCTGAAATACTGTAATCCTTCGTACAGGTGTGTGTGAGGAGGAGAAACTGAGTGGCTCCATATGCAGAGCACTTGCAGAAGAGACCTGTTTATTCCCAAATCCCATGCTTTGGAAACCCTGTGAGGAGGGAATAAAATGTAGATACACAGCAAATTCTTCCTAATACCTTGTGGTTTCTTTTTTCAGAAAGTATTGTTAGAGGCAGTGTTGCATAGTCAGTAATCCAACACCAAGTGTGCAGTACTAATGATGTGTGTTTATATTATAAAGATTATCAAGAGGGGAAAAAAATTAGGATGTTTTCATAAAGAAGGGGAGGAGAAGCATGAAAAATGAGAAAGCAAGCAGCAATCCCAGGGATTTTATTACTTAAATCCATAAATATCAGCTGTGAAATGCTGATTTTTCAGGAGGTAAGGTTTGTGTAGTGTTTGCTTGAGATTTGCTCCATTTCCTTCAGCGTTAATTCAAAAATTCCAGGGTGCTGCTGAGCAGAAAGTTGAAAGCACTGTCTGTGGCATGTCCATACCATACAGAATGAGTATTGTTTAGAAAACAAAGATTCTGTAACTTGGGCAAATCTTTCTGCTGTTTGGAAATATTCCCTGCCAGAGCCTCTGCATTTAACAGTCTCTCGGTATTTCTAGGGTAGGTCTCTGTTTCCTCTGGATCTGTTGCTCAGTTCATATATATATGTTTGAATTGCAAGTTGGTAGGGGTTTTGTAGCAATTTAAATTAAGAATTGTCACAGGAAATATCAAACATCAAGTAGTCACTCTAAAGAGAAATGGGGAAGGGCTGTGCAGGGGATTTGATTGTGGCAAGTTTGTGACCAAGTGTGAAATTCTGTGTTCCTGGTACAAGACAGGTGGGGTAGGGTAAAATTTTAGAGTGTGTATACGTGGTTTACAGTTCACCTTTCTGCATTATTATAATGCAAGCCTAATTATACAGTTGTCTTGGATGTGTATGATATGATTTAAAATGCAAGCATAACCATCATTGTCTGAGCATTGAGTCACACCTGGAGCTGTGAGTCGCGTTTAGGCACTGCAAAGTACACAAGAGCTGAACACCATGTGCTGGGCATGGTGGCTGTTGTGACACCAAGGGGTGTCTTATGTGCCTGCCAGAAGCCTGAGAGCTGGGTCTGATTTCCAGTAAATGCAGATAATTTTCAGCTCAGTGTATCTGATCTCTACTACTTTGTTGGTTTACAATTGGCTCAGCTCTCTAGTGGATGGAAGAAATTGTTTTGTGTTAGAGTTCATGAGCAGCAAAAATCCAGCATCTGGTAACACATTTGAACATTTACAGTGGGATTCAGTCTTCCTGATGCCTGCTGGCAGTGGTTGTTCAGCTATATTTATCAGAACTTGTGTTCCCAGCGTTATCTCCTCTTGGCTCTGGTGCGTTATCCATGTGGTGTTGCTGGTTAGTAGGACACCCAGTTGGAGAGTGCAAGTTGGAAGAAATTCCTTTGATTTTTCTTGGCTATTTTCAAAGCCAGTACAGAATTTGACACCTTTTAGTCACACTATTTACCTGGCAGGAAGGAGCATTACAGAACAATGCTGCTGGTGTTGGCTGACTTCAGCCAGCTGCAGATGCTCCTCTAGAGCGATGCCCGCAGGATCCCCCAGATCTCCAGCCAGGAGTGGTGGAGGCATGTCTGCTGCAAGTGCCTGTGGGCTGCCTGGTGTGTGTTACACTGACTGTGAGCACTTCACCTCCTCAGCCATGAAACACTGTGTATGTGCCAGGCTTGAATACAGCCTGAAATTGTTCTTTGTCGGTGAGCTGAATAGTAGAAGTCGATCACCACTACGCGATGTCCTCCTTGGTGTTGCCCACCTATTCCCTCAGCATCTCCTTCAGCCCCCGGCCATCCTGGTGGCCTCTGCTGGACCATGCTCCAGTGTATCTGTGTCTGTCTTGTGCTGGGGAGCCCAAACCTGGCCCCAGCACTCTAGATGTGCTTGCACAAGTGCTGAGCAGAGGGGAAGGGTCACTTGTCCCCGTGCTGGCTGCGTGGTCAGTGATGCCACCCGCTGTGGGGGTGCCTTCTCTTCCAGAGGGCACCTTGTTAATGGTTCTGGAGTGTAACTGCTTCTTCTGATGTTTCTGTGTCTATCCTCTATTGAGTAAAGTGTTTATTATCTATTTTATTATTAGATTATCATCCACTATTATTGTATTTATTTTTTATTATGTTTATCTCTGTGTTTATTTGAGTATTTCAGGATTTATGTAGGAGTTAAGCACTGCTGTTAAAACCAGGGCTTGATGAAACAGTTATAAGGGGTAGATCCACACCTCTGCAAATACCCAGTCATCTTGGTAAGATACGTGCTCTTCCAAGCAGTCTGAAGGTAATTTATATGGCCTCTCCTAGCTAAGCAGCTCACACATGTATCTGAAGCTGTGTATCTTTGGTGTAATAAACTAAAAGCATCAACCATCCATGTGTGTTTGTTTTAAGAGATGGTAAAATAAGCAGGTCATGTCTAAAGTGAGGAGTGTCCAGAGATGGGTTAATGTCAGTAAGTGGTGGATCCTGGCAGAGAGGGCTCAAGTGGCCCCGCTGAACCTGTGCACCCTCAGTGCAGGACACGGCTCTGCTTGCGCTGCTCCCCCTCACGCCCCACTCGTGGCTGGGTCTGGGACGGTGGCAGCAGGACTGGTGGCTGGTTCGGTTATTCCAGCTGTGAGCAGCAATGCTGGAGGATATATTGTAGCGCTGTTCAAGAGTACAAGATTTAGTTCCTTGTTTTAATGCAATTTGGGGTCCTGAATCCGTAAAGGCAGAGGTAGTGCAGAAAGTGCCTTAAAGTTGAGAGCAGGGGTCCATCAATTGCAGGACTTTTTTCTCTGGGAATGGACAGTGTTGTTGGTTTGTAAATTAGATCATCATTTGTTTGGCTTGAATGTGAAAACTTAAGCCCATATAATAGGGCATTTTGTCTAGGCAGGTTATGAGCCACATGCCGTGTCCCGTGGGACAAAGGTTTCTACTTCTTAGATTTACAATCCCATCAGTAAAGCTGCAGAAGCTTTCCCTGTTTGCTAGAGTTTCCCTGGATAGTCTGTGAGATTTGTGCTGTTTGCTTCGGTAGTGGCTCAGGGCACTTCCACAGGTTATTTGTACATTTCATTAGGAATTATTTCCTTTGATCTCCTCAATTGATGGCATTTTAACTTCATTCAGTCGGGATTCTTCTTGTCTGCCTTTTCCAGCATTCTGAGTTGGGCTAGTGATAGGCAGTACCTCTTTCTGCCACGTTTGCTTTGCTTGTATGTCAGACCAGCACTCCTGGGGTCATGGTGGAGCCAAGCCGAGGCCCGGGGGGACAAGGTGACTGTGAGCTAGCAATGTGTCCTCACAGCAAAGGCGGCCAGCATCCTCCCAGGCTGCGCTGGGCAGAGTATCTCCAGCAGCTCACGGGAGGTGATGCTCCTCCTCTGCCCAGCACTGGGGAGACACCCACAGTGCCGCGTCTGGGGCTGGGCTCCCCAGTACAGGGGAGTTGGGGACTTACTGAGAGGCCATGAGGAATATTGAGCAAATGGAGCATCTGTGAGATGTGGGATTACTGTCACTTTAAAACCCCTAAAGATCTGAGGGCTTGGGGGTACTGGGAACAGGGAGAAGCTCTGAGAGCTCGGTACTGACCAAACGTCAATGAAGCCGAGAGGAGTGTTTGGTGCTCTCTTAGTACGTTAGCAGTTAGCGCTTGATACAAGATTAAGATGGACTTGAGAATTTCAAGTTACTTGTATATCCTCCAGCAAACATAAGCAATAAAACGATAAATGAGTTAGGGAAAAAAACCCAAAACCACAACAAGGCTAAAAGGCAGAGGGCCAGCACAGCAGACAATGCCCACACACACAAATGCATCTCCAGTTTCAACTAGCTGCAGAAATAGAATTTTTTCATGTGTTTTTCCAGTCTGCAGACCAAATTTGTGGCTATAATCAGCCATTTCAGTATTTGTCATGGAAACGTGGGGATTAGCAGATTGCTAAAGCAGGGGAACCTCTTGTTTTGACTGCTTTCCCTGCCTCCGCGGCAGTGTGCGGTGGGAATGGTTGCACTGCCATTTGTGGGCAAATTCAATTACAGTAACAAACTAAAATCAAGGAATAAGGGATTAGCTATGTTTGCTCCTTCTTTTCTCTACCCCCCCCGCTAAAAGTGAAATATAACTCAAATATTTCTCAATGCCTGAATCTTGTTGGCCTTGGAGCTACAGCCCCCAGCTCTTACCCTGCCCGCACCAGCAGAAAGCAGCAGCATCACTTTCACTTGGGGATCTGGGTCTGTAGAATGTGAGTAGCCATGAATAACCATATTTTGATCCAAGACCACCCAAACATAAACCAAGAGGAGCCTGGCACAATTATTTAATTTTGCAAG
>NW_010146399.1:28404-36156 GCF_000699245.1 Pterocles gutturalis
ATGTCAGTTGTGCCGTTTTTATAGTGGCCAATTTCTAGACTTTGTTTTGAAGGAAAGTCTTCTTTGAAGTGGCTTATGGTCCAAAAGCGTCACATTTTGCATCTCACCAGCTGTATTTTCAAGTGTTTTACTTATGTGGAAACCACTCAACATTGCTTGACTCCACAGTCTTCACAGGGGTATCTGGCTGACCAGAGCTCCTGAGATTGCTGGTCATGGCTGTGCCCTTTCCGTTCCCTGTGCTGGGACAGTCTGCTTCTCTGCTCAAAAGGAGAAAAAGTGGTTCAATAGTGTTTCAAGGACTCAGTGCTGTTCAGCCCTAGACTTACAGCTGCAGAACAGAGATGATGGATTTGGGCAAGGGAGCTGCTCTGGTATTCACTTTGCCTGGTATGTACCATTACAAAATAACTTGTTGTTAAACTGCTTGCAGCAGCTTTATTCTCAATAGGCCTTTGAAATTCATCTGGGAGGAGTGGCAGACTTGCCTTTATCCTTCAAAAATCTCTTCAGGTTTGGCTGGTCCTTTGTTCTGCTCCTTGAGGAAACCTAACAGCCCTGCCGCTCTTGTGAACAAATGTGTGTGTCCTGAAGGCTCAGACCCTACAGCCCGGTGTCCTGGGTGTGTTGCTAATAGAGAGAAGATCTCGGTTCTCCCCCCATTTCCCTTCTAGAGCAAGGACGGCATGCTTTCCCCCAGTTGGAGACCTGAGCCTGCAGGTGCTTGAGTGAATGGAAGAAATGGCCGATTTGGTTTCTCCTGGCTGTGCCCGAGAGCCAGCACCTGGCACTGACATCTCATTTCCTCTCCCTCGTCTTTTCTGGCTGTCGTCTGAGACAGTCTGGCAGCTCAGGTATGTGGTCGGCTGCCTGCCCTGAAAACAGAGTTTGACAGGCTTTTTTTCTAGGGAATTGTCTTTGTAATGGGTGTACAGAACAGCACTCAGCAACAAAACTGTTTGATGGAAGCACTCGATCAGAAATAATTTGGAAAAATTGTGATGACCAACAAGTGTTTGTCAGAATGTGCCACTTTGCATGAAGCCCTTTGGTTTCTCCGAAGTGCAGAGAGGTGCCTGGGAGGCTGCTTGGCACTGCAGTAGCAAACATCCCAGCCACTGGCGATGGGTGGCACTGAGGCGCAGGAGCTGTGTGCACCCTGCCTTCCCTTATCCTCAGCAACCCTGTACCAGAGCTCACACAGGTGTGGGGTTTGCTTAGGGCTGGGTAGGACTTAAGGACTTGTGACTGCTTCCATTCCCCACTCCTCCTCTGTCTTTCAGCCAAAGTATCTTCAGCAGTCGCTAGCTCCAAATGTCTTCCCTTGCCTCTTGCTTTGTTTCCTGCTTGCTTCCCTACAAACACAACTCCTGGCAGCAAGGCAGAGGGATCTCCAGTAGCTGGTTTTAAGAGCGGATAGCACTGATGAAGCTGTGTGTGTCCCTGATTGCCACCCACAGGCATGCGGTGCTTGCCTGAGATGCTGTAGTCAGACTCAGCTGGGAGGTTTGGAATAAAGGAAAACAGATGGAGGGAAGTACATTGGATAGTGAGTTACACGTTCTGTTGTATGAGCATCCGAGTGTGTTTATTTCCTGCCCTTGGGTACGGCTCCTGTGTGCCTCTGAGTCCTGCACATCCGCACAGAGCCGTGAAATCCCAACGCAATAGAAGTGATTAGAGACTCCAGCATTGTGTGCCATTAGACAGCAGTGCTTTAAAGTTTCTTTTTGTTCCACAATAATCCAAAAGGGTAAAACAGAAAATATTTTCCAACATTTAACTTCCAGCCTTGGTAATATTCCAACTTTTATCACCATCAGCTCTTCCAGTGTGAATTACTGGATATTTGATGTTTGGAATGGACACTAGGAAGCACTTGGATACTGAAAATATTTAACACTGTAGAGGTGAAAAGCTTGGAACTTAATACTTAGCAGAGGTTTTGGACAATTCCCGGCTTTACAGTGGTTAACGTCACCAAATAAGTAAACAGGAGTGAGTCTGGGTTGTGCAAACTTGTTGAGGAAAAACTTATCTATAAAAAAGCAGGCCAAGGTCAACCAAAGCAAGTTATAAACTCATGCTGATTTTGGTCAAATGTGAGGGGAAAAATAAAAATGTTTTATTTCCCCACTTATAAACCTACAGTCAAAATGTTTGTTTTTATATTTATTTAAGCTTTATTAAGAACCCTTATTTACTAATTTTTCAAAAATTAAGTGATTTTTTTAAGCTGAAATATTTTATTAATAAAAATCAGCATTCATTGTGTTTAATTTTGATATTTATTTAAGCTTTATTAAGAACCCTGAAGATTTACTTATTTTTCAAAAAATTAAGTGACTTTTTTTAGCTGAAATATTTCATTAATAAAAATCAGCATTCATTGTGTTTATTCACCAAAACCTTCCAAACACATTATTGGCTCGTAATTTTGTTGTAGTTTTAGATACGAATAGAAGAGTGTAACTGCTAAAGTACTTGCGGTGAGGGACAGACTTAGGTCAAGTGCCATGTTCCTTATTAAAAATCAATACCCAGGGAATGTAGCAGTACAGGGATAAAGAAAATGTGGGTACCTGCTCAGGGTCTCAGTGTCATGTTGCTGCTCACACCGTGGCTGTTAGCGAGGTGAGGAACTTGTGCATTCCTCTGCGAGCGGTGTATCCTGGCAGGTGCAGGAAGCTCTAGGCACTCCTGCAGGAAGGTGCAAAAGTGCATGGCAGGTGTCTGGCCCAGCTGGGAAACGCAGGTTAGAGCTCTACGGTACCACAGCCGCATTTCAAACAAAAATATATTTAGGGCTCAAAGAAAGATATTCAGTTTTTCCCCTTTTATTTGCCTGAGTTGCCAGAGGGATGAGGAGTAACTTTTATCATAAGATGGATTGTACTTATCAAAAACAATTAGAAGTGTGAACTGTGTCCATGTTTTCAAAATAGGCGAGTCAGAAAATGAAGGAAGCTGTGCCCAGATATCCCTGCTCTGTGTTTGTGGCCATCACTGTGGGGCGATGTGTTTGGAGTGAAAACAATACAGATAGTGGTCAGTGAATTTCTAAGTGCATTCATGAAGACGGGGCTGTAGCTCATGCCAGCAGTGCTCGGGATAGGGAGGGTGCGGTGGGGCTGGACTGAAGAGTTTAAACAAACCCCAGCAGGAACAAGGTGAAGTTCCCGGACAGTACGTGTGGCTGGCGGGGAAGGGCTGTGTGCCCGCGGACAGACCAGGGCGGCAGAGTGCCCGGGAGGATGAACTGGTCCCTGCGGGCGGGCTGGGGGAGGCAGCCCAGGCAGGAGGGGAGCTGGGCTGGGGAAGATTTAAGGAAGACATGAACTGGGTAACAGAGCCGTCCTTTCCTGGCAGAGCTCTGCTACATCTGTTTGGCTTTCCTCAATCCAAACATTACTTTCTTGACATATTCAACAACCGCAGCTCTTCACACACACCAGTGTTTGCTTTCCTCTCGCTCCACGAAAACCCTCCTCCGGCTCGTTCCGTAGGTGGCCGGTTGGGAAGTGCCCAGAATTCCCATAGATGGCCACAGCTACGGTCTCTAAAAGCCGCCGGGTAGGCACAGGACATTTTACGTTGTGGCCAAGAACAGCTAATGGAGAACATGATTGTGAGGATGTGTGTGTGCTGCTGGAGCAGGTTTCTAGGAAACCCGAGAGAGGCCGGCATTGTTCTGCTGAAGGGTCCTTAGTGGGAAGGGAGAGTCGCCTCGGAAGGGGGGAGCCGAATTACGGCATGCCAGAGGTCAGTACTGAACATCAGGGCCTTTTAGTGCTCCGATAAAATAAATGTTTCTGCCTGTCAAATTTATATGCAGGAAAATATGGATGAAACAAGCCGTGTTCACAAGATGTAGCTAGTCAGAGCACAGTTCCAGAAGGGGAGCTCGCGTGTTTTGACAGCAGTTCTAACTTTGCCTGCCTGCAGCTCGGGGCCGAGCTCCCAGGTACGTTTTCCCAGGCTGCTGTTGCTTCCTTCTAGTGAGCAATGCTACACATCAGCCCCATAGATTTTTTTGATTATCAGCTGAGATCGGGGCAGGGCCCCTGACAGCGCATCAAACTGCCTGAGCTGAGGCTTGCTCTCTGTAGGGTACGCACACAGCCCTGGGAAGGAGAACACCAAAATGTCGGGAGCCAGCACAGCATCTGTGGGGAAGGACAGTGTCCCTTAGGAAAACTGTGATTCTGTGAACTGTTTCATCCCGTGGAGGTGAACCCCGTGATGCAGCTGTGAGCATCACCACCCCTTTGCACTCTTAAACCTCACGGTTCAAAGGACTTGTGCATTGCCACGTGAACTGAGAGCAACACATGAAAAGAGAAAATGGGATACAGGAAACTTTTGTGTCAATGCGGAGAGGACTGCTGCCTGCTAATCACAATAAGCCAGTGTAATTGAATTGGCACACTATGGAGAGTGAATTGGCTTTGCTGGGAGAGTCAGACGTGACCCCAGACTCTGATACTAGTGCCCCAGGAGCTGAACGCATGTCCTTGTGTGGATCCGAATCCCTGTAACACGGTGTTTGCTTCCATCAGATATTTTAACATGTGAGCTGGCAGAAGGTCTAGTTTGCAGCCCTGTGCATACAGAATTAGCCAGGCTGCGGGCATTCTAGACAAAGAGCTGCGTTAGGGCATGAGGAAAATCCTGCCTGGGTGGACTCTTGTATGTACAGAACAATTGGCAAAGACAACAGTGTGCAGTCCTGCAAAGGAAATCTGGTCCCGCAAGGTCCATTCCTGTCTGTGTAGGCAGCAACCGGACCCGCACACAGAGCAGGTTTGATGCTGGGACAGAAAGCCAACCAGAGACTGTTTCTTTCAGGAAAGTGCCTTTCATTTCCAGGGCTTTAAGGCATCAAAAGGGGCTATTTCCAGTAGCAATTTGGCACCCTGTACTTGGCAGGAGTGGGGACATTTCAGTGGAGCTGCTGCCCTCTCATTTCAAATTACCTCCGTGATGGAACACGGGGCTGCACGTGGCTCACCACAGCCCTCCAGGAGACTGTTGTCAAGCAAAGGGAACTTTCTGATCAGGCGTTTTCTAGGCAATGCTGTCAGCTATAGCATTTGCATTTTTTTTAGCTGATGCTGCCTTTCTCTTTCCTCTGTCCTGACTATTGATGAAGGTAGAGTACTTGCAGTTCAAGAGTTCATGCGCTGCAGGAAATGGCAGCGCTGTGCGCTTTGCTCGGGCGCTGGCTGGTGCTGCTGTTTGGCAATGCGGAAGAGAGAACACAGCAATGTGCCGTTTTGAATGTCATCCACAGCCCAACTCAGATCTAGGTGAATGGTGTGTAACTTAAAATGTGGTGCTTTATTTGTTGGAGCAAATGCACTCTAGTGTTCTGCACACTACTGGTTTGTAAAAGCTCCAAAGCAAATTAGTTTTTAGACTAAAAGTTTGGTCCAAACTTGCAACTTTCCTTTACCCCACAGAGTTTGTGGGATGTTTTGGAAACTTTGGAAAGGCTTCAACTTGGAATGAATTTTGTCAGGTCTCTTTGCATTGTTTATTTTTATCAAAACTGTGTCCCTCTAGAGTTGTTGACTGGAAATTATTGATAGTGGGGAATTAGCTGGTAAATGTTTGGATCCTCCATCCAGATCAAAACCAGACAGACAGTTGTTAGAAGCTGCTGGGGCGTGAAGGTGGGAACTCAGCCCTGTGGTCCCCGCGTTGACTTTGACATCTCAGGCTATAAGCACTCAGAAAACACAAAGCCTCCCCCCTTCTGCCCAGCTGCTTCCCCTTCACCGCGCTGTGCTGCTGCCTTCGCCTCTCTTGCCGCTGGGGTCCCAGCAGTGCCGGGGCTGGGGCCAAGCTCGTGGCCCGGGCAGAGCTGGGCAGCGCAGGTGCGGCGTTGCTTCTCTCCTTCGGTAATGCATCTGGCATTGCTCCCTGACATGCTCCCGCTTGGAGACCAGGGCCCTAAATAAAATGCTCAGTGTAGTTTATGGTCAGGGCCTGTATTTTCAGTTAATGTGCCTGAATTGTGTGTGTAAAAATAGATAAACAAGTATGTATCCAAATGCTAGAGGCACGTGCATATGTGGTACTGTTTTCCACCAGCAAGAACATTTCAAATTCTACCGACTTCCTGAAAGAACAAAAAGCAAGGAGCGAGCCTTTGATCATTGTGTTTCTGAGAAGAGGTGCTTCCCCGCAGAAGCTCGCACAAATCGTGCTCATTTACTTAATGGATGTGTTTCTGTCCTGTTAGCCGTGAGCGTAAAGCAATCTGTTTAAAGAGCTTAATTTCCCTATAAATCAAACTCCCGAGGCAGGATGAGGTGTGGATGATGCTCTGGGAGATCTGCTTCAGCCTGTGCTTTCCCTGTGACCCGGCACAAGGCTTCGTGTCTGTGTCTCCCCTGCACCTGCTGCTCTGGATTCCCTGGGCTGGTTTGGGAAGCGATGCATCCAAGCCGCAGAGCGTCAGCACCTTTGGCCATCCTCAGCAGCTCGCTGTCCTTTTTTGTGTGATAACTGTTACAGCTGGAGAGTTTTGACTGAGTTAATTGCTTGTCACTTGCCTGCTTGCTGTGATTTAGGTTTATTGTATTTTGTTAAGCGTTATGGGATAGCTCCTGAGCACGTGAGATTTAGGAGAGCGGGAGGTCAAAGCCAAGGCATCATTCCTCATGCTGTGAGTGCTGTTCTGCAGTGTCAGACAGCACGGAGCCCACCCAGCCGAGTGCCGTGTGAGGCACAGGCTGTGCCTGTGGGTTTGCTGGGGACGGGGCACTTGGTCAGGACTTCCCTGGGGCTGTTGCCAGTGGAGAAGGGCAAGGGTGACATTGAGCAGCCAGTCTGACACCGTGTTCACCTGCAGAAGCTTTTCCCTGTGGAGCAACGCTCCTGGTAGGCACTGATGTTCTGTAGCAGTGCAGAATGGCTGGAACAACAAAGGCCACTTTTGAACAGTGTGTCCCAGAGCCATTGTCATCTGCAGTGTCCCCACCTGCTTTGCTTTCTGCCAGCAGGTAGTAATTTGATGTTGCTGGTGGTTTCAGGGCTGTGCTTCGAGAGGCAATGGGACAGGCGATGGGATGCTGAGATAGCCACAGGCACAGGTGTCTTCCCAACACGGGCAGGGAAATGTTTGCTCCCCATCCCATGCTGGGAGTTAGGACCCTTTCCAGCAGTTCAGGAGAGTTCATTTCCTCTGCAGCTCTGGGGTTTAGGGATTCTTTTACCGACTATGCAGACAGAAGAGAATGAACCAGTTTAATCCTTTGTAGCCGAAGGAGCTCAGGACAGTGTGGCTGCTCTTGTAATAGTGGTGGGTTAAACAACATGGCAGTGGAACGGCTCAGCTGTCCCTGTCACTGCCTGCCAGGCGTGGTGAGGGCCTGTGCGGTTCTGTACCAGATCTGGAGGGACAAGTGAGGTGTCCCAGAGGGTGGGGAGATGCTCCCAGTGCATGCCGAACAGCTGGAGGGAGTGCCTCTTGCATGGGGAAGGGATTTCTTCCAGTGATATTTTGAGACCGGGAATAGCTGTGGACAGTGGATGTAGGACACCAGCAGGGGTGTTTGTGGTCATCAACAAGTGGGAACGTTTGAGCGTGTCCTTTGTCTGGTGCAGAACGGACAGAGAGAGCTGGGAACCCACAGAGCCGGGCTGGGCCGTGTGCGCATGGAAACAGCATCACCTTCCCAAGATCCCTCTGTGGTTGGTGCCATAAAATGCTGTACAGAGTGAACAGAACTCAGCAGGCACGGC
>NW_010146399.1:36193-46171 GCF_000699245.1 Pterocles gutturalis
TCAGATCCTTATGTTTTAAATTCTCTGTGTGTTTTGAACTGTCTCCTGATTCTGATTCAGGGCAATGTACCTTGAGTCGAGTTGAAGTTACCTGAAGCTAAGTGGCAGGGTGAACTAATGTACGTTTTCTGTTTTCCTGATTTTCTGAGTCTGATCTTTCATATACCATTTTGGATTGTAACCTGTTCGCTGCTGTGAAAGGTGGTGCAAAGGAACCTGCAGCAGGGAGAGAGCAGCTCAGACGGAGAGAGGGGGAGGCGTTAGTGGCTGTGCTGGAAAAGACAGCAGAGTACGACTTAAACAAATTCTGCCAAAGTTAATGTTAAGGTGGTTTCTAGGTCTGGTTCCCAGAGAATAATGCATTTGTTAACGGAATATTTCTTGTACTGGGAAGAGAGCCTCAAATTGATTTGCATTTCATGGTCCACATAAATTAGGAGATGCTGCCAAAATTGTCTCTTTACTGTTTTCATTGTAGGTATTCCAGAAAATGGAGTAAAACATTTTTCCCTGCTGTTGGGTTCTTCGTTTCATGCATATTCATTTCTGGGACACACACTCCTGGAGCACACAGCCAAGCACACAAGCCTGGAGTCTCTGCAGGCTTGTGTAGCTTTGAAGCTGAGAACCTAAAGCACGAGTAAGATATTTGCAGAATTAAAGAGAATTTAGAGGAGCAACAGTAGAGATTTTAAATTCCTGTAAATAAGTTCAGTCTGAAAACCAGAGATGAGTTTTCACCTGCCTTCTGTTTCCTTCTTAGAGGTGTTTATTGGACCGCAACAGGAAAGGAGATGCTTGCAGAATGAAGCTGATCACAAATGTGAGGAAAATCACTGGTGTTACTGCTTTTGTTGATGTTTGCTGTAATGTGGTTTGCTGTTGACATCACATTATGGAATGGATTTATCAGCGAACAGTCTTGGGTGCTAAACCTGCTGACACATGGCAGTGTAGGGGAACACTGTAAATGCTGGATAGCGTTATTTTTGCAGCACTGTAATTAGTCACCCTTAACACCTCCATAAAATAGAAATGCAGATTTGTAAAATCCAGCCCCAAATATCTCCCTGCATCCCAGCTGGAACATATTCAGGAGTCTCAATTTGAGCATCTCAAGCTGGTACGTGTCTTGTTTTCCCCAAGCCCCAGCTTTTAAACTTCAGCAAGTATAGGAAAAGTGTTAGCCTGCCTTTTACAGCATCCTCTGAGTCTAGGAGAAAAGTCTGAAGGCATGAATTAGTTGCCCAGGAACTTACCAAGTCTTGTGGAACTTGATTCAGCCCAGACATCTGCTCTGTCGCAGATGCAGCTCTCCTCAGCGAGTCCCTTCCCATTTAGGGAACACACTTTGGTGCTGGAGGTGGGCAGCATCCAGGTTAATCTGCAGGCTCTTGCCCCTTGCTGGTGATAACCTACTTAAAGCAGTGGAAGCACAGCCTCAGGCTGCGGCTTCCTCCAAGTCTTTGTGGAGGGCTGGGAAGGGATTTTCTCTCGCCACTTCCCTGGGAGTGGGCGGGTGGTGCAGGGAGGTGGCCGCAGCCCCTGCCCAGGCGGGGTCCCCTCCTGCTGCTCCCACCCTGGACCCGCTGCATGGGGGCTGCTCTGCACCCACCAAGGGCTCTTCTGGTTCGGGGCACCTGCCCTGAAAGCAGCATCCGTTCCCGTCGGTCAGACCAAATTGCCGTACACCTCGGCTATCCCTTATGGATGTGTAGGAAACACAGGGCCCCTATTCAGCAGCCAGCTTAGAAATATATTTACATTTCAAGCAATGGAAGATCTTTCTTGCTCAAGGAGGGTGAGTGGAGCCCCATGCTTCTGATTTTCCAGCTGGAAAGCAAGGGAGAAGCTTGTATAGCAACAAATGGTGTGGCCCTTGCTCTCTGGGTAGAAACGTGTTTTGTTTAAGAGCTTCCCCTTTAGCAGCCTTCACAAGTCCTTTTAAAGCCAAACAGGACATCTCCTCTCTGCAAGGGAGGCAGGCAGAAGTAGGACAGGGTTTTGCCCTTTTGAACTATTAATACAGATCATAAAAATGTACCAAAAGATATGGGAACTTCTAAAAATATGATGAAACTGGAGATAATTTATTTTTTATTAGAGCTAATGTTGTATTCGGTGTATAACACAAAGCGTGTTTTGATATCTTCCTTCCCTGGTGGGAAAGAGAGCAAAATGGAGAGTCCAAATTCACTCTCAGGTAAAACCTCTTGAAACTTGTATGTCTTTTTTCCCTTAAAAAGTACTGTTCAAAAAGACATTTTTCATTTCTAAAGCCCAAAGGAAAAAAGAAAGTATGGCCAGCCCAACTGAGCACACACTGCTTGTGTCTTCTGAAGGAGTTTCAGCAAGTGTGTGGGATGATAAATCACCCAACATCAGCCTTGGCGCCTGTGCAGTGTTGAAGAGGAATACAGCTTCACTCCATTTTCTCCCTCATGAGGCAGAAATCATAATTTCAGCTATTTTAAAAGAGCTTGTACGATGTCTATATGATTCACAGAATGATTTAAATATCTGTAGGTACCAGCTCTCTGAGGAATTCTGTCTAATTGTGACTCGCCTCTTATATTGTAAATTTATCTGTAATTGTCGTCTTTCACTGAAGGATCCACAAAACTTAAAATATTTTTAGTAATTAATTGCAAATATTAGCTCTATTGTCAGGAGCAACAGTTTGGATTGTTTTATTGTAGAAAAGTGGGTGGGAGACGCTGTTTTGGCAAGTGACAAGCAAATAGTCTATCATTAAAAACCAAGTGTTGGATCAGAGTCATTACATCCAGTAGCAGCAGATATTCAGAGTCAAGTTCAGCGGTGAGTTTCCAGCCGGGAGAAGGCAGCTGTGCCACATGCGTGTGTGAAATACAGATTGGTGTTCTTTGGAGAAAGCTTTGAACTGGACCTCACGGATTCACCAAGACCTGTGGCAGCCTGCGGGGTTTTGTCCTTCCTGCTTCTCCAAAGCGCCTGGTGAGTGTTTCTACAGGGCAGGGTATTCAGCTGAGTTCCTGGATTAGCCTGCAGAGCTATCGCTGTTGCCCCGGCAAATTGCATTAAGGAAAAAAGTCATTAAACCACTAAAGAAAATCTATTTCTAACTTGTCCAATATCTAACCATCTTCTGCAAGAGAACCCTGACAGGGCTCTTGCCCCACCTCTTCATACATCCCCCCGTCTCCCCTCACAGCTCCCAGCCCTGCGCTTTCCTCGCTTGTCCTCCGCAGGATCTGGGCCACTTCACTGCTGGCTGTGCTTTTCCGTCCTGCTGTAGCTTTGGCTGAACTGGGCTGCAGTTTGCTCTATGGGTAGACATGCTGAAAGCCACCAGCTTTCCCCAGGCCGGTGTGGGGGTCTCGTACCTTACAGTCATTTTGTTGTTCTCAGGTACAGTTTGTGCCGAATGCAGTCATCGCCTGTTCTTAATAGACAGTTCTGGTATGAATTGTAGACTGTAGATTGTAAACAGATATAGCTCAGTACTCTTAAACGTAAGCACCCCGCAGCTCTGTGGTCAGCATGCTATAGAGGAAGTCTCCTGAATGACAGGGTGTATGGGCATGCATTTTCCCTTGGAGATGGTCAAACTAGGATGCATCCCTAGTTTCACCTTAAGCAAAGCAACTGCGTTGCCCGAGGCTGTAAATACCATCCCTGCTCTTAATGGGCTCCCTGGCCTGAGGATACTGGCAGGAAGTGAGCTCCCTGGTACCACCACGAGGTTCCCAAGATCCTTGTGCATACAGCTCGGAAAGCTGTTTATGTACTGCTCAGGAACTGCACCATTTTTTTACACAGATTATTGAATTAAGGTCATAAATTTATCAAGTCAAAAGCAGGGGTTTTTTTGTTTGTTTAAAAAAAACCCTATAGCCTTCATGCGAAGATCTTGTCTATCTGTAATACAGCCTTAGTTGGTGAGAAATGTTTTGAAATTTTGTCCTAGTTTGTAGCTTTTTTTTTTTTAATTTTAATCAAGCATGGCAGGAATACAAGCCATTGATATGGATAAAAATTTGCAGCTCCCCAACTTCAGAAGGACATGCCCTATCTCTGAGTATTCTGCTGCTTCTTTTCATCCATTCAAATAAGCAGATTAGATTTTGCCTGAACTCAAGCCATTAAGCCTTCAAAAGATGAATGTTCACTTTATTAAGCTTTCAAAAAGAAGTCCAAGGTCTAGTCCCAACTCTTACTTTTTATGATGGGCTGTCCTCATTGTTTCACTACTCCTGAGCTTCAGGGACAAGCTAAGAAAATAATATAAGGGAATGAGGATTTTGCCCTTGGCAGAGTGCATTTTTTCACTCCCTCGCTGCCAGGCCTGGAGCTAACCTGCCTTGGGAAGCAACTGTGGGGAGCCGGGGCTGAAATGACTTGAGAGGAGTGTCAAGAAATGCTAGCCTGAGTTCCAGCCCTGTGTATCCTTGGGGTAGATTGGTGTGGTCTTAAGGAGCATGGTAAGAGGTTAGGAGAAGAATGAAGAAGGGGGCATGAAAATTCGTTGGGAAGGAACTGCATCCCTGTGAACAGAGGGTACGAGCTGAAGTCAGGATCCCCCATGTTTGGTGCAACATTAGTCTCTTTCCAGGACAGTCTGGATTGCCTCACCAGGGTTTATATATGTTTATAAGTTTAAATACAGTCTAACAAACAAGTATTATACAAAGCTGGCTTAATACTTTTGTATGGATACATGCAAAAGGAAGAAGCAAGACCTTCTTCTCATATTAACAAAATGGTATGACTTTCTATTATCAATGTTATTTCTGTATTTTCCCCAGTCTTTGTCAACAAAAGAGCTATTTTGGATTAATCTGTAAAAGGAAAATGCTGAAAGAAAAAGAGAGGAAAGCAGGTAATGTGATCAAGACAGCAAAATGAGTCTGAAGGTCCCTCTAGCTCAGCCAAGAAAAGGCAGGGACACAATTTGCTTCTGTCGAACAAGGCTGTGAAAGCACGCAGGCAGGCAGGATGCATCCCAGAGCAGTCAGGGCGAGCTTTTGGATCAGGCCCTAAGAAACCATGTCTTGTAAAGCTGCTCGAAAATCTTGATTTCTGTGGGAGAAGGAAGCGACCCTTCTGACGGGTATTTTCCTTATTCTTCCTGTTCACACTGTGTTATTCTTAGCGCTTTGTCTCATGCACCAGAAGCGAGGAGCTCTCTGGAAAGGCAGTGACCCGTGCAGCCTGGGCTATTGTATCACCCCCATATAAAGAGAGAGTTTGGGTCTCGGAAACCTTGAGGTCTATTATTGTCACAAGCCATGTGAGATGGGACAGGTGGGGACAGTGACTGATGGCAGCAGGAGCTGTTTGGCGTCAGCAGCTGCTGGGCACTGATCTGTTTTCCATGGCTTGATGATTATGTATTGCTCTTATATGTAGGGGAAAGTTAACTGATGTTATACAGCCCATCCTTGGGCTAGTGCACATAAAGATTCCACGTAACCAAAATCCCTCGGTGTTGGATCCCTGGCATGCTGTGGAGCACAGCTCCTGTCTCTTTTTCAGCAGTTAAATTGCATCAACAAACTCCTGAGTGATATCTGTTGCTATAACGAGCACCTGAGGAGGTGGTCTCTGAAAGCAGGAACAGGGTAAGAGGCTGTGGATGGGCTCTGTGCTCAGGGTGTTACAGAAGGCTTTTGGAGGCCGGCTGAAACAGCCCGAGCAGGCGGCAGGGCTCCTCTGTGTAGCCCGGCTGGTATGGGTTGGGTGGGGAACTTGGCAGTCAAACGTTTCCCATCTCATCCATGGGTAAGCGTATGCAGAACAGGATCTTGATGCTGCGTGACTGGCAACACAAAAGCTTGAACATTAACATTCCTCCTTGACTCAACCCCACGCGTGTCCTTCAGATACACCTCTCTTCATCCCAGTATCTTGTCTAAAGTCCCCGGTGAGATGAGTCAGGGCTTGCTGGGGCAGTGGTGCAGAGCTCCCTGATGCCGGTGCGTTCCCTTCCTGTGCCCCACGCTCAGGATGCAGCACCAGTTACCTTAGTGAAGTTTCAGAGATGCATACCTACAAATCCTGCCTTGCCTAGGGTGCTGTGCAGTGTGCACAGCATCGTGTCCCTCCCCGCAGTGTCCCTTGCCCAACCAGAGAAGCAGCAAGGTCCAGGGAATGGGGGGATCTCCTCAGCGGCTCAAACGGAGACAAAATATTTAATTTGTCAAACCTCCCAGTTTTTTCTCACGAAGCTAAAAATGACCAAAATAAACTTATCTCTGGGTGTTGTGGAGGGTGACAGTGCTGTGCCACTGTCCATGGAGACCCAGGGAACGGGTCATGGGCTGGGGGAACAGCGTTTTGGGTGGTGGGACGTTTCCCCTGCTGTGGTGGATGCCCAGTGTCACCCTTCAGCTGGGGCTTTGCAGTTTTTCTGTAGGATTAGTGAGCTTGTATCTGCATGAGGCATCTCTGGAGGCCTTTACCAAAGTACTTAAATGCCTTCTACTCTTCCAGCTTCAAAATCATTGTATATTGAATAATAAAAGGGTCTTGGGGAAGCAGTTACTCCTGATGCAGCTTCTGCCAGCGTGCTGTCCTGCTGCCAGAGCTCTGGGCTGGCCTCCAGGCATTTTGGCACTGATTATTTTAATTGCTTCTTGATTTCAACGTCCTGCTCTTTTCTGAACCTTTCTTTTTTTAATTTTTACCTTTTTTTTTCCTGCCATGTGATTCTCCTCCCTTCCCTTTGGTACTGCTGATCCTCCCTTCTGTCTCTGAATGTTGTGCTCTCTCTTTTTTTACCTCTTTCCACTTCTGTTCCTGCTGCGGGAGGTGACTTGTGACTCCTTCCCGCTGCGCTCATGCAGTGCAGCTCCTCAGGAGAGCGGGGATTGCTCTCAGCATGTGTGGTTTGCAGGAAAGGGGGTGGATTACACCTGACAAAGAGTGGGCCCCAGGATCCCACTGCTCAGCTTCCACTGCCATCCCGGCTGTGGCATTTCTGCTTTCCTCAAAGCACAGCAGTCATCACAAACGTTGCAGCATCTTTCTGACCCTGGCTGCCCATGCGGTTCCCTGCGTGGGCTGGTGTCGAGTGGCTTGTGGGTTCGAGGCTCTCTAAACCTGTCAGCCGCGTTACAGATGTCTGCGGTAACTACTGCGCTTCCCGGCCACGCCGGCGCTCCTCCTTCCTTCTGTGTTTGTCCTTGCTTCCCTCCACACCCTCCCTTTGGGCCGTGTCCACATGGCTTCTCGCTTCACTTTTACACAGATTTGGCTACTTCCCCATTGCAGGAACTCCTCTGGTTCTTAATGGGATTTGAAGTATTTAATGAAACCAGTAATGAACTCCAGGCTAATTCCTCCCTCTGTGCTAGCGCGGTGACAAGCCCTGTCTGCACCCCTCGAGATGTCAGCACCTGGCCGTCCCGGGGGGAGTCAGCTGGGTGCCAGCGCAAAGCCTTTGGATCGCTTAAACCTCACACGGGGGCTTGTGTGTTTTGTGTGTGGTATAAAATCTTTGTGCTCGGGCTTTTTTGGGGGCTGGATTTTATCCCTAATGAGCAGTTTCTAAACGTACCTTTCTGACTTGGTTTAAAACCTCAGCAGGGGAGCTTGGTGTTCCTGCTTTGTGCAGGATTGGACAAATTAATCCTCCATAAACACAATATAACCACTCATGGCATTGACATTTCCCATACTAATGATCAATTTCTGAATTGTACAGTTTCTTACATGCCTAATACAGGATTCTGAATGTGAGATAGACTTTTCTTTTTGACTTGTCTTACCAAATTGGCTTGTGATGTTCGGAGACAACATGTAATCTGACAGCTGTTCGGTGCTGCTTGTGCCCAGGTCTCATAATATGGGGACACCAAGTGACAGCAAATGAGAGCTTCAGGGGCACTGCATGACACGGCATGTCTTCCTGCTCTCCACTTCAAACATCAACTGCTTCTTTAGGTGAGCATTTTCCCCAGTAGAGTGAAACTCCAAGCAGGCTATGTGTTTGAATGGGCTTTCTTAAATACAAACACCGCAAATTCTAGGCCAAGGAGTCCCTGAACCACAAACACCTGGAGCCTGGGAAGGCATACCTGGATATTTCCCTTGTTCCTAGACTCTTCCCAAAGCATTTCCTATCCTCATTGTTGTCTGATCTATACATATGTTCCTATGTAATTTTTCCTCTTTTGAGCTGCATTTCAGTGTTTCCCCCAAAAGCAGTGCAAGTGTTGTGACATGCTCCAAATGTCAGAGAGCAAAAAGTTCAGCTGGTGTCAGGGGCGGTTTGGATGACACACCTATACTTCAGAGCTCCTGAGCTTGCTCTGTAAAGCAGAGTAGAATATCTAACACGCTTGGATTTTGTTGGCTAAAGCTTGTGACTGCACCTGGGAAACACGTAGGCATGTAACAGTGTTCAGTTGTGTGAAAGATGTAGCGTCTGAAGGGGGTTTGTGGTGATGGGCTGGAAGTGCACAACCCTTCTGCATTCGGGAGCCTGAAATGTAAGAGTAGGTGGGTGTAAAAAGAGCACTGAAATGTTTTTGAAGGACTGCTGCGAAGAACTGAAGTCCTTCAGAGATGTTGGCGTTGATGGATTTGCAGCCAGTAGTACCAATGGATGGTCTTTGCGATTATTCAAAGCTTCAGAGATGTGTAGCAAAGGTCTTTCTTTTTCTTTTTTCTTCCTATGTAATTTGTGTAGTGACAGTGATATTTCTTCCTGCCTCTAATAATATATTTCAATTTTTTTTTCATTGTACAAAGTAATTGTACATCTCTGAGAATCAAAGGCTGCTGGTGGCAGAGGGACCCAGGGAAACACTGGTTGTGTAGCTCCCTGCGGAGCTGCTGGAGCTCGTCTCCTCTAACCTGCGCTGCGTCTAAGAAGCCACTTGCTTCTTAGTGCTGCTGTATTTTTACCAGTAGCTTTGCACTCCTGGATAGTCCTGAGGCTGTACCACTGCCGCCAGCCCGCTGGGCAGATGACAAGCTTCGGCCGGTGAGCCTGCTGGGCTGCCTCTTATTCCAGCTCTGTTAGAGAGGAGCAGGATATGTCAAAACAATTTTTTTGCCTTATTGATACATGTTTCTTACCTTGGCGGTGGGGAAGTGTGAAATCCATTTTTTCAAATGTAGTAAGTGCTCTTCTCTTCTGTAGCAGGCTTCAGCGCCACAGCTTGAGAGAGTCCGGCTGGCTGTTGTGTGCCGCTCAGCTTTGGGGGGCAGGCAGAAGGCGCAGGAGACGATGAGTAGCTTTCTTTGGTTGAGCTTGTGGCAGGGGCTGGTGGGCACAGCTACGTCCTGTCCGGCAGGTTCTTGTGTCACTTTTCCCCAGCTTCCTGGTGTCCTGTAGATCTCCACATATAAACCAGCTCATCTCAAAAGGCCTGTAAACCAGAGAAGATTGGTGGGAAACTTGTTCAGCCATGGCGCGGGATTTGCAACATTTTCTTTTGTTCCACATAAAGGTGAAACTGAAACAAACCAGGTTTTCATGAAGGAGAAAGGTGAGGGTGTGAGGCAACCAGAGCAACAGCCTGGCAGCGTCTGGGCTGCGACCTCCGTTTGAAGCAGGCATGACGGGGACCTGTACCTGCGGCTTCTCTTGCCCAGGTGACAATTGCAGCTTCCAGCTCTTGGCTTCTCTGCAGAACAGGCCAGGCTCACTCTAGTGTTTAGCCTGAAATTGTATTTTACATATGAATATAGAAGGTTTTTCCTTAAAAAAAACAAACAAAAAAAAAAACAACCCAAGCAAACCAACCTAGACATTTTGGAGATCAACTTAAATTTGACAAAACCAAATTTCAGCCAGCTCTACCTGTGCTCCAAAGGCAAAGCTCTGCCGGGAGCACTACGTCGCTGGATGCCTTGTGCTGCAAACACGTAGGAATTGCTCATGTATGTAATGTCCACTTGATACAAACCCAGCATTTAGTTAAAAAACATCCCACACAATGGGACAGAGATGCTTTAAGGCATGTTGGTCTGTTTCGGAGACTGGGA
>NW_010146399.1:46181-57605 GCF_000699245.1 Pterocles gutturalis
TGAGGTTGGAAAGAGCTCTGTTTACTGTTCCTGTCTGAAAAACACGCCTGAAGGACAGAAGCATGTTCCAAAAATCCTCAGATGCATCTGTACAGAAACTAAAATAGATGTAGTGGGTAAAAAGAATTCCAGTATTCTGCAAAATCTAGTAAAAATGATGGTGAAATGCTTTGGCACATTTTAAGGGAACAGGGGAAACATTCCCACCTTCGTGCTCTATTTTCTCCTTGCAGCTTCAGTCTCCAACCCTTCCTCCCAGGGCCTGCAGGTTCCCTTCCCGGGGTCTGTGGTGAGGATGTGTGGCTGCAGGGACACCCAGCACACTCCTCCTGTCCCTAAACCTCGCCAGACGGCCCTAGTGTGGTGGTGGCCTGTGCTGAGGCACATTGTACCCACTAGTCAATTAAAGTGATAATATAAAAGCTTGGGATGTGGGCAAGCCTCTCTGGTTCCTCTGTGGTATAATTTCTTCTGAATCCTTTAGAAACGTACCCCAGTTACATTCCCAAGCAGATTCCTGACTTTCTTCATTTCAACAAACACATACTCGAGTCAGGATATGACGGTGTAACAAGGGAAGGCCCTCTGTCATTTGCTTTCTCCTGCTTTGGTTTTTCCTTGGTGAAGGTGAAACACCTACGTGCCTGCCCTGCGTGAGGAGGGTGGCGTAGGAGAGGACGGCACCGGCAGTTTGGATTGCATTGTGTGCACTCTGCGCTGTCAGAAGAGGTGACACAGACTGCCTCCTGGCTTATCGCTCCGTCTGCAGGCTCTTGCAGTTGGCTCGAGGCTGGACCACCATCGTGGTTAACACGAGGCTGGAACGTTATTCTGAAGAGTTTTGTGCTAACGGCTCATGAGAAATCAGCATGCTGCCGAGAAGTAACTGTCTGCAAACGGGGGTTCTTCCTGTCTGTAGCAACTGCCAGCCAAGGGTTAACCTGGAGCCGGTTCCAGCCAGGGATTAATGCTGATTTCTGCAGAGAAGCAGAACTGTGAGAGGTGTGTTACCTTCACGGGATGCTGGGCTCTTCTGGAAGCTATATTGTTTGGAGATAGAAATCTTCAGTATGTTTAATGTGTGTGTCATGCTCAGGGCATCTGTAGCACAGCCTCCAGTGCAGACAATCAGTTTGAAGTCTCAAAATGCCATAGAATGTCTCCTAAAAGTGTAAGTAGGTAATGTATGCATTTGCCTTCCTGAGCTGCCCATCACTGCAGCACCCTGTGCTGTATAAACCCGGCTGCGATTATCCTGGCAGCACCCCGGTGCGATGAGGCTGTGATCACACGGCCCATGAGCACGCGGGGATCGGCTGTGTGGGGGGAATACCCGTAGCCTCACTTTGCAAGTTTTTCCCTCTTTTGTAGTGCTTTAGCGGATCAAAGCACAGCTCTCATCAACTTCAGTTTGAACTGTTGAGTACTCAGCGTTTTACAAATCAAGTCTCAGCTTCTCATGCTGAGCACAGAATGATGAACGTGCAATTAGTGACTATTTCTGCAATTAGTGATTTAACAAGAACTGTAGCAGAGGTGCAGCCTGTTCTCCAGGAGAATAATGATACCCAATTTTGAGACCATCCACTCCTCTTCCTGCAGTTCCCTCCCTCTGCACATTTGAGTCCTGAACTGGGGGAGAACCCACCGTTCCCTCAGACAGTAACCTTCCTACTTACAGCCCAGGGGGTTATCCCCAAAGCTTTTCCATCCCCTCTGAAGGGTTAAAACCAGGGTCCTACTGAAGAATAATATCTCTTTACACCATGAGGTATCTGTGGATTCTAAATATTATTTCATATACATGTTTCTTTTGGTTTTTTTTGAACTTGTGATTAAATGACCATGTAATAATTATTTTCTTATCACAGCTTTTTGTCTAAGTTATCTTAAACTGTGAAAAACAAAGCAGAAAGGATAAAGTACATTATCTGGAGCATCAACATGTATTTAAAATCACAAACCTGGCTTCTGCAAAATGAGAGAGAAAAGAAAAGAGTACATTTTTCCCTTCTGGCAAAGTGTACCTTGCAGGAGCTGCCCGTATGGGTGTGGACGTGTGGTGAAGGCTTTGTGAATTCTATGTACGTGGCTTTACATTAAAACATAGTGCTCAGAAACCATTGGCCCTTTGCAGGTCACAGCTTTGCTGAGCACATCCAGGGGGTGGTAGAAGCATTGGTCCCCTAGGTCAGGCTGAAAGCCCATGGAGAGATCTGTGGGTCTCTGGGAGGTGTTGAAGCTTGTGGGGGTGAAGTTGGCAGTTTATAGGGCTCTGATACAGCTGTTCAATACCTCATGGGGGGATCTGTTACGGAAATCTTATCTTACTGAGTCATGCCTAGAAAGCACCGTGAGAAAAACCTCCCAACGTAACACATCTTGCCCTCAGACAAGCTTTCTCTGCCTCACTTCTGCCCGCTCCTTTCTTTTTATGGGTGATTAACATTAATGACGATAGAGAAAATTGCACCGCACTGCTTAGCTCTGCTAACCAGTTATTCTGGGTTTTCTTGCACACATCTGAATCCAGGCTGATCCAGTGTATGTCTGCTCCTGTAGTTTTAATTTGTGCCCTTGTGTTAGAGGCAGGATTTGCCCCAGTATGGAGGAAGCTGCAGAGCCTGGCTAGTTCATCCTGCCCCTTCCAAGGCGTAAGTGGCAGGATCACATTTTTTTTTTTTTTCCAGTATGTAGGAAGCGTGCTTTGTGGGGATGGACCAGGGCTGGTGGGTCATGTCACACTGTACCTCCTGTGCACGGGGGGCAGCAATGGGGGGATGAGATTAATTTTTAGCGAAGAGAAAGGAGGCTCTTCTTGCTAAGGTAGGTCATCTCTGCATTGGAAAATGGGGTCTGCCTCTGTTTCTGCTTCAGATTCGTGTTGTGATGGCTCTTCGATAATTTACCCCACATCTTCCAGCTGGCCATCAGCTGCACGTCTCTACGTCCCGATGCTCGGGATGTGCAGGCAAAGCCCAGAGCTACTTCTGCTCAGGGCATGGGGGCGGCAGCTGGTGCCCGTGCCAGTACCCTGGCCGAACTGTCATGCAGAGGAGTGGGTCTCCACCTTGGAGGCTTTCCTGGAGACCCATCTGCCATCTGCAAAGAGACCAGGGACCACAACCCTTAGTCTTACTAGAACTTCCCAGGAGGCTGACCCAGAGTGAGAGCCACGAACCCAGGAGGTGCTCGGGAAGGGCTGTAACACCAGTCAAACCTTCTCCTCCAGGACAGCCCCGCTTTCAGGTCGTTTACCAGCTAAGCCACAAATAAAAGTAGAGACAGACCCTTCTGTAGCTTCAAGTTTGCTTCTCAATTACCCTCAAATGCAGCAGGGTTTGCCATGGTGCGTTGTGTCGCCAGCAGCCTACAACGGTTCACGACTGATCTATTAACATTCATGTCTGGTGCAGTAATTCAGATTCCTCTGAACTTTCTATAAGCAAAGAACAAATGGAAGCATTTTTGAATTTTCTTTGCTTCGTGAACCACAGTTTGGCTTTTCAGAGTCATAAAGATGTAATCCAGAGCAATACCGCAGTTGTAATCACACTTCTGTCCTGGGCTAGGGAACATTTGGCAGGCTGATGAGACTGTAGAAACCCTTGTGCAGTAATTCAGATTCCTCTGAACTTTCTATAAGCAAAGAACAAATGGAAGCATTTTTGAATTTTCTTTGCTTCGTGAACCACAGTTTGGCTTGTCAGAGTCATAAAGATGTAATCCAGAGCAATACCGCAGTTGTAATCACACTTCTGTCCTGGGCTAGGGAACATTTGGCAGGCTGATGAGACTGTAGAAACCCTTTGAAATAAAATGGGAGGTGGCTGCTAATGGAAAGGCAACTGTTACACAAAACAAACAAATGAGCTAAGTAATCCTGGCACCAAAAAACAGGCGCTCAGACCCCCACTGTTCTATAAAAAGTCATCTGGTTGCTTTATTTGCTGAATCACATTTATTTTGATTATATTCCAGGCAGTCTGTTCCCCACTCCCTTGTGCTGTTTTTTGATTCCATCATTATTAAATGGTGCTACTGCTTATGTAAATGAGAGACTGGATCCAACCCACCGCAGCCAAAGGGAGTCTCTCTGTCAGCACACTGACTCTGCCTTCTCCACCCCGCTAAGCTAGCGAGCTTTCCAAGACAGCGCCAGAGTCCTTGGACAGACTTTTGAAAGAATTCACTATTTGCTCTTTAAAAAGAGGGAAAGAAAAGAACCCAAAACATTCTTAGGGCTGTTTTTAATGCTGGGATGGTGTATCTCACTCGCTGAAACATTTCAGAGGCTGCAGCACGGTGAGAGCCCATGATGGAATGTGTCCTCAGCGGTGCTCCTCCGCGTGCCGTGCTGCTGGCAGCTCGGTGGGGCTGTAAATGAGTACGCTCCTGGGAGCATCTGTCTTGTTGCAGCACTGGTTAGATCTGAGTTTGTACATTATCCTGGGAAATAACGGTAGTTTTTGAGATGTGCCACCTCACACAGCTCATGTCTTGCTTTTTCTCTCGTCTTTTCCTTGATTTGCAGCTTTCTGTCTGAGGCCCAGGCTGTGCTGGGGAACGTGTCTGTAAATGTCTTCACTTGCATCCCGTGTCCCCAGCTTAGCTTCCCCACAAGTGTACAGAGTTAAAGATGAATTTGGTTCAAACAGTTAAAAAAAACCTCCAAAGGTTTGTTGAATCCCAGCAAAGACCTGAACCAACTTGTCACGCTTTTTTGTGTTTTCTTCATAACATCTTAAATTCTAGATGAAAGGCAAGGGAAGTCCCTGGGCTTTTTTTCATTTGTCTGGCAGTGGGAAGGTGACAGTGACACTGGGCAGTGCGTCCCTTGTAGCTGCTGCTACACAGACGTGTGTTTTCCACCTCAGCCACCTGCAAGCGCAGCGGCATGCAGGGGAGACCCAGCAGGCCACGGGGACATGGTGGCATCTGGGTGGAGCAGCAGGAGCCTGCCCGAACCACGCCGGCAGGAGCCCCAGCTCAGCCGGTCCCAGCAGGGACCCACAGCTGGTGCAGGGGGAGCTCTGTTGTTACTCCCATCTCTGCCCCCACTTGCTGCTGTCTCCAGGAGCTCTTCCCAGTCGTGTTTCCATTCACTCAGCTGTAAAGTGAATGCGAGTCCTTTCTGCCTCTCCAGCCCCTTGTCCTATGGAATATTATAGGATGCTGTGGGATCCAGAATTGCGGTTTTAAAACTAACATCAGATCACAGAATGATTCAAAAATCAAAAAGCATAAAAATTATGTCTTGACTTGGGAGACTTTCTATCACTTTTCCCTGGTTTTTTTTTTTTTTCTGTATTCAAGCTTTGTTATGTTTTATTGTAAATAATATTACTTTCCATATAGAGATAAAGCAAAGAGGTTCACACTAGCTGTAGCTTCAGGAAGAATTCTAGTGATATTTAAATACCCAAGGCTAACAAATAGCTCGATCAGCATTGGCAAAGACGGCTTGTAGTGGGTAGTTTGTTCATGAGGTTATAAATAGACCTGTCAGAGCCCTAACGTGTGCCAGGCAGATATTTGATCTTTAACATTGACTGAGCTTGCAAGCCTAGGAGAAGAGTGATTTATATCTAGAGAAGATTGCGGTTAAAAATAATTATGTAGCCAGAAAGAACAGCAGTCTTTAATGCATCAAGTTGGTTAGAACCTGTCCTGGTTCCTCATGGACACAAGCACATGGGAAGCGAGCAGAGGAGAGCGCGGCAAGGGCGAGGAGCGGTGTGGGAGCTGGGCTCAGCCTGCCAGCGGTGCTCGGAGAAACGGGCTGTGTTGCTGTTTGCGGCTGCCTGGCTTTACTAGTGGCTGTAGCTGCTGTGTGTCACTGTCCCCACACAGCTGTGTGTTTGTAATAGCTGGTGGCTGCACGCTCCAGGGATGTACATCTGTAACCTTCTCATCTTCCAGCCTTAAACTGGGATAGATGTGCCCCCTCCTGCTGATGTACACAGTACAAGCCAGCAGATCATCTGTAGCCTGTTGGGTTGCTGCAGTTTTGGGCGTACATGTATGCATTATATGTTTCTTTAGATATCCTCCAGTACAAAGCACGGGGTACCTGGTGCATTCAGAGCTATTGAATGCAGGGATGCGTGTTCTCGCAGCTCCTCACGGTTCGGCTGGGGCTGTCGATGTCTCTATTAAGGACAGCTGGGGTTTGCTGCCAGCTGCTCAAGGTGCTTTCTCGCAATGGCAGGCACGGTGGGTCTGAGACAGCAGGGAAAAGAACATTCTGCCAAGAAGAAAAATACAGACGGGCAAAGTTTTGGTTCCTTTTTTTCTCGTCTCCCCAGTCTCTGGCACCTCTGGCCTCCAAACTCCGTGCTGCCCTGAGGTGGTTTCCTTTTATATTTTTGAATTCAGAGAACCACGCATATATTATATATGAAATCCTTATGCAGTGGTTACGTATTGCCTGTTTTCCATAGAATTTTCAGAAGTTTACAAATACTACTTTTAGCAAGGTAAGTTTATGCTTTATCTTAAAAAGGGAGAAAAATTAGTCTGTATTAATCAAACCAGAAAAATACTCTCATTCCATTCCCCTCTTCCTCCTCGGTCATGTATCCAGAAAATGTTTAGAGAGGAGACCTAATATATTCCTGAATGATCTCCCCTGGGAAACGATGCTCTGCGTGTTTTGTGCCCAACGTGTCGCTGTTGCTGGTGTAGTGCTTCTGCCAGGGTGTGACAGACCTGCAGACAGAAGTACCGGAATGCCCGAGATGCTGCAGAGCATCTATTTAGAAATATATCTCCTAGGACATGCCAACAAGAATGCCTAGAATTAAAAATCTCCCATAATTAGCATTTTTGGGAAAAAGCAGTATAATAGTAATAGTATGCTGGCAATTTTTTGTGAGGCTGATGGCTCACAGAGCTGCTCATTAACTGCAGGTTTTCTTTGCTGGCACTACAGGGAGACACTTCATGAGGAAAAATGTAACTGAGCCCAAGAGTGACTGACTCAGAAATCCACTCTGTCTGTCACAGTTATGGCAAAATACTGAGCTTGCTTGCTGCCACACGCTAATATGGCGTGTTTGGAGATGCGTGCTGATTGTAGTGAAGGAAAGTATGTGGAAGTCTCCATCTTAGTTAACTCTGGGGCTGTCTGGGAGTCTTCCCAGGCTGGAATGGAGTTTTGATCAGCAGAGACATCAGCTTCTGTCTCGTACGTGTAACGCAGTCATGAAAAGGCTACAGGACCCTTCCTGGGTGTTGTATGGGGAGGCACGTATAGGGATTTCAGACTGAGCAGTAAAGAAGGTTTAGTATATTCAATTCTTTTGGCATTAAATTTCAAGTTTATACTTGGATAAGAAAATAAAAAGTAATGGTATGGCACTCTCAATAAAAGATCCTCATCATTCTAAATGATCTACAGTGCCCAGGATTTGAACAGTGTTTTTGAACAAGAAAGCAACAATTTTATACTTTCTGCTACAAAAATTTGCTTATCATCAAAGCATCCACCTATTACTTCAAAGCTACTACTTCTTATCGTCTTGGGATATGGGTTATTTTTAACAAACCTTCGTAATTTCTAGAGTCACAGGAGTGGCTACCTTTTAAACTCTTCCGTTATTTTCAAATTGTCTGTAGACAACAGAGACATTTAAACAGTGAAGAAAACTGTACATAATCCTTTTTCCCCCTAGTTTTTATTCTTTTAGCTGTGACTGAAGGAATTTTGAAGCAAGAGTGGAGTCAGGGCTGTAACCTGCAACCAGACTTGGACAGAAAGTGACCCAGTTACAATCTGGATTGGTTTTCAGGCTCCTTTGTGGATTTGGGGCTTGGGCCCAAACAAGAATGAAAGTCTGGATCTCATCATGATACAAACTGATGAAATTTCAGTTCTATGTATTTCTAGTCTATCGGTGTTTGTGTTAAAAACAGAGATAGTCAATAAGAAACATTTCAGAAGAGCTAACTAAGAGGTACTGAGGTCGATTAATTGTGCAGATTTCTGCCACACGTCTATCCTGGGCAGTCAGCACTTAGTATTCCTTCAGTGGTGGTTGTGTGACTCTTTATTCGTGTTACTCCTTTCTTAAAAACTGTTGTCCCTACCCAGCTTGTTTTACCTCCTGCTCAACCACTTGTGGGTCTTGCCAGGCCACCTCAGCTTTGCGGTGCTGGATAATTCCCTGCAGCACCTTGATGCTGCCAGCCCCAGCTCTTTGCACCCAGTCTGATTTACCCCCTCTTGGCCTTCAGTGTGATGTTCATCTTAATTTTAATTTTTGTTCATCGGAGCATTTTGCCTCAGCAGATATAGTTTAGGGTGCTAAAGGGAGCACAGGTTTCAGGGAGCAGTTTGCCCTGGCTGCTGGCGAGCGGCTGAATTTGCTGTGGTGATGCTGGGTCATCCCCCAGCGCTTCCAATGAGGGGCCCTGAGAGGAGGAGGAGGAGGAAGGGCACAGCCGCAGTTGACGTATGTTGTAACTAAAGTGGAAAAACCCTCTGTGCTTCCAGTTTGTTTCACTGTAAGGATTTCTCACCTGCTGAAATACAGTGACCGTTGGACTCCTGGTTGGATGACAGCTCCAGGAGCACTATTGCAGAGCTCTCCTCCAGTGCTTCTGCTAGGAGGTGGTTAACTCCCAGCAGCCTCCTCGGTTTGCATTAGGATTTGAGATTCACTCTGGGTTCCTCTACCCCCCTCCTCTGGGTACATGACAGACTGACTTTTCTGGCTGTGTGTACCAACGAAGGGGAAGAGCTCTCTCAGTCCATGGAGAAGAAGGCGCTTGGGTTCCCAGCCCAGCAGAGGCGGGTGTGTGCTCACAGCGCGGCGCTCAGCCTGTCCCTGCATCCACTCCCCGAGGGAGGATGGGGGTGGCACCTTGTCTGTGGGAAGCTTGGCAGCTCACGGCCGCTGCTTTTAGGAAATGCTGTCTGCCCCAAAGTTCCTGATCCCCCATGGTGAATTATTATCTCTCTTCCAACTTTGCAGCTTGCCTCAGCCCTTCCCAGAGAAGAGCTGGGCTGCAAATCACAGCTTTCACCAGCAGAAACTCGTTAACTTCTTCTGGATACTCTGGCAGAACATCATCTCTAGGAAAAGAGATGCTCCCAAATATGGTATCTTAGAAAAATAAAATTAAATAGTAGTTGGTCTGTGGTCAGTTGCTGGCTTTATAGCAAATTATTCTGTGCCAGCTGTGCCTGACAGCAGCTCCAGCCCAGTGCAGCTCCATGTTGCAGGACAGCTACTTGCCAGGGGTCTCCAGCAAAAGCCCCTGTTTCTCTCTGGGGCTGGGGTTTGAAAGAGGCAGGTAACATCCCATGTCAGGGCTGATTAATTAATCTTTCTGTGCAAGGATTCCGTCTGGCGTTATCCCCAAGTCCTGCTGTGTACAGCCATTGCCATGGCAATGATAAAAGCCTACTCCACCGGCTGCCTTTTTCCGTATTTTTCTCAAGAAAAATAAAAGCTGAGATGTACTTCAGAGCAGATTTGCTGCCTGTGGAAAGTCTGATCTTAGCTTAAAGGTCCCCTGAGGACAGCATCCTTTTGTCTGTGCCCAGCTACCTCTGCTCCCTGATGTATGGCCCGGATCTCAGACAGACTCCTTGGCTGGGGCTGGGGCTGTGGAGTGTGAGCCCGCAGCTGGGAACGGAGGGGCTTGGACAGCTGGGGTGGGGACTCTGATCCCAGGCAGCTACAGACACCCCCTGTGAGCATGGGCGAGTCCTTTGAGGTTTGCATGGTCATAAGGATTTAGATCTAAAATGTTTTTACATAGACAGGCAGGCACTGGATAGGAGGTTAGGTTCTTTTTACCCTAAAAGTATTTGAGCCGTTTCAGTTGCCTTTTATCTCATTTGGACACCTAACCAGCTCTGGCGCATCTTAGAATCCAAGCAGGTGCCTGTCTGCCTTTTCAGGTACCTACACGTGTAAAAATTTGGCTCATAGTACACTCTGTTTGGTTTTTTTCTCTGTAAGATAGAGTAGGATGGTTCAGAAAGGATGAGGTTAATTCCTAACAGTGAGGAGAGGTATGAGGGCTATTTGGGAACAAAAAAGGATCACCTATGTGAAATTACTGTGAAGGCTTTTACCCAAATAAGGCATTCAGCAGTGAGTACTGCAGGCATCTTTCTATTGCCTGCAGCTCCATTACTGACACATGCTGTGACTCCTGGTGAGGAAGAAATCCCTGGTGCTGAAGGAGGTATCTTTGCACCAGGTCAGGTCACTACCAGCACAAAGATGACGACTGACCTATGGCCTTAGGAAAGAAGTCAGTCCATAGGCATGCTCGGAATAAAATCCTACTGTCTGGTATAATCTCAGCTCTGGTATAACTCCCGTGGTGGCATCAACGCTTAATATTTGGAAAAATAACTCCCAATAGTTACCTGAAGCTATTCTAACACTCCTTCCCTCTTCACCTCCTGAAGAGAACAGAGTTTCTATCCAGAAAGAAGCACTAATGCAAAGTATTTACCAGCCTCCTGCTGTACAGCTTTCCTACCACTTTTGCCCTGTTGAAGATGGAAGAATTTAGTGGACTTTTTCAAATTCCGGTGGCCATAAGCCTTTTATACAAAGCTCTCAAACCTCTCATTCTCCAGAACTGGTGCCTTCTAAAAACAGCAAAGCAGGTCTTCCCTGCAGCTGTGTTACCCTTGTGCCTCCCTGTGGCTTTGTCTTTTCGGAATGCATCCATCCAAAGTCAGCATATGCTCTTTTGCTCTTGTAACTATAAATAAAGCTGCTGAGCCCAGAAAACCTTTTCCAAAGACTTCACTTTAAAAAACAAAAAAACTGATAAGCAGGATCATTTATGACTTTGATGTTTGTACATTGCATGTTAACATGAAGCTGCAGGGTTTTGTGATATCTGTGGGTTGAGTTTGAAATGATGATAAAAAGCTATGCGCTCCGTAGCTGGAGGTTATGTATATAGCGCCTTCCAAATGTCTTTATCTGCTGAGAGCCCTTCCATTTGCAGATCTCCAGACACTTTCTCAGTAACTGTATTTCAGAGTCTCCAGTGTTATCAAGAACTCTTTTGCCACCCTATACATGATAGCACTTCTGTGGTCATATTTTTTAATTTGAATAGATCCCATCTTTTAGATTTCTTCTATGTAATATGTTCCTGTGGGGCTGTTAAAGCATCCTGGTGTCACTGGGTGTGTGGGGAAGGGACACGGCTCTGGCCTCTGGCCCTGCTCATTACATCTTGTCCCCGTGTCACCTATGCCTTGTGAGGTTTGGAAGTGTTCACGTTCAAACACTGTCCCACATAAACAGGTGGCTCGCCAGCCCTGTGGATGACACATCATTCCACCTACGCAGCTTTGACAAATCGCAGCTGGAGAGCAGGCTCAGGTTCACACGGCTGTGTGGCTGTGTCTCAGCCCAGGCGAGGGCCAGCCCTGTGCTC
>NW_010146400.1:0-447 GCF_000699245.1 Pterocles gutturalis
AGCGACCTGATGGTTTTCAGCCCCAACTTTCCGCTGCCGCCGCCGCCCATTGCCTCGGCGAAGGAGACGCAGCCGGAGCCGCCCGCTCTGCTGGACACGGTCAGTGGCCCTCCCTTGCTCGCCTCTCGCTCTTCTCCCTTCCCTTTTCCTTCCTCCTCTTTCCTCCTCCCTCCCTCCGTCTGACGGCTCTTCCCCACCCCGCCTCTCCCGCCGGCCCCTGGACAGGTGCTGGTGGGATCCGGGCTGGGCCTGCGGGCAGTGGGTGCTGGGTGAGTGCTTCAGGACCGTTGCTGGCTGCTGACCGTGCTGGTATCAGCTGTGGTTTCTCATAAAAACCTCTGTCCTCCTCCTCTTTAATTCTCCTCTGTAAATCCTCTGATTCAGTGTGGCTTTTGATGCTTCAGGAATTTGTCTTTTGTGGTGTAATTTCTCCATTTTTATTCTCCC
>NW_010146401.1:0-48993 GCF_000699245.1 Pterocles gutturalis
GAAGGAAGAGGAGGATGTTTGGAGTGATGCATTTGTCTTCCCAAGTAACAATTACACATGACGGAGCCCTGCTTTCCTGGCAATGGCTGAACACCTGCCTGCCCATGGGAAGCAGTGAATGAATTCCTTGGTTTGCTCTGCTCTCATGCACAACTTTTGCTTCAGCTATTAAACTGTCTTTATCTCAACCCACCAATTTTCTCACTTTTACTCTTCCAATTCTCTCTCCCATCCCACCAGGGGGGAGAGACCAAGCGCTGGGTGGGGCTTGTTGCTGGCTGGGGTTAAACCACACCAGGCACCTACACCAGGTCAGGCTGCTCACTGCAGCACTCAGCACAAACACTGACAAGAACATCAGCTGGATTTCTTAATGATTAACCAATAGTTGCCTTTAAAACACATCCTCTCTAAGCATAAATGTTCTCCAGCATAATAAGACTTTCCTTAAAAAGATGTTGTACAAGGCAAACTCAGAAGTAGACTGGGCTGGGAATTTTTCAGTGAAATGTTTTTCCACCGGAGGGTAACAATTTGTTGAAAGTGTAACTTTGCAACTTTCATTGAAACAGTCTGACAAAACTTAAAAAAAACCCCAAACAACAAAACATTTCTCAGGTCCAGGATGGAATTTCTATTAAAAACAAGAGCACGTGCACAAGAGCAGAGCAGACAGAAGGGTTATGGCATGGGCTTTCACCAGGGAAGTGACTGCTAGAGTTGGAGTCCAATCCTTGCTCTGCCTGATTTGGCTTCTGTATTTGGACACGCTCCACCAAGATGCCAGAAGAACTGCCTACTCAACAGGCTACTGGCTACTATGGATCAGTCTCTCTCGAGTGTTTTTTACTAAAAGAGTTGAAAGTTTTCAACACCATTTCAGTGTGACACAGGGAAAAAAGGCCAAAATTGAAAAAAATACACTTCTGTGAGATGGGAAAATATTTCCTAGCTAGTTCTATCTGGTTCTCTTGAGATTTGTCTCGGTGTTCAAGACAATTCTCTGGCAAATTTCCCAGTCTGACACATATACCTTATTTACCCTTTTAAGTAAAATTCAGTGGGCAGCACAGTGATGAACTTCAGACAAAGAGCAGCAGAGGTATACAGCAAACAGTAAACCCCTTAACAGAATAAAAGAAACTGTAGGCTGAAAAGTCAATGGGAGAACAAAAATGGATAATAATCTTATTTATAAACTTTTCCCTCTACGGAAGTTTCTGTATGAGTACTGATCCATCAATAACCCATTTAGCAATCAAAAGCACCCCAGGTGTTTTCCCAGCCCCCACAGATCTCCTTATTTTCCACCAAGACAAAGCACCAACAAAACTAATTCAGTTCAGTGAAATTGCTCTGCACCAACAGGCAGATACTAGCAGTCACACGACTTTGGATAATTTACGCCCAGTTTTAAAGTTAAATGAATGATGACTTATGCTTTAAAATATACGATAAACAAATTTTAAACTCCATAAGTTTAAGACAAATATGTAGCTCCATACCTTTGTAACATAATATTTTACAATTGTCATCATAAACTATGATTAAAATTGTGGTTCTTTCTGTTGTTCTATTTGAATGTTGCTCACCTATAAAAAACTATCCAGACACATGTGACCACCTAACATCTCACAATTCACATACATGCAGCATACACACGATCCCATTAACCCTAGAGATGGACAATTTAAAAAATTATGTGAATGTGCCACGTTTCACTTGTCGTAGGCATACATTTTTACTGCTTGTCCAACAGGTAATACTGGACAAGCTAGAGCATCTCCAAGTGACAGGACTATACTGCTAAATAAACAGAAAAACAAAAGTAACAGTATACAGTGAAAAATAAACTCAATGTTAACACTAGACTGATAAAGTTCATTGAATGGTTGGGTTGAAAGAGACCTTAGAGATCATCTAGTTCCAACCCCCTGCCATGGGCAGGGACACCTCCCACTAGCCCAGGTTGCTCAAAGCCTCATCCAGCCTGGCCTTGAACCCCTCCAGGGATGGGGCATCCACAGCTTCTCTGGGCAACCTGGGCCACTGCCTCACCACACTCACTGTAAAAAAAATTCTTCCTGGTATCTAATCTAAATCTATGCTCTCTCAGCTTCAAACCATTACCTCTTGTCCTCTCACTACACTCCCTGATAAAGAGTCCCTCCCCATCTCTCCTGTAGCCCCTTTTAGGTACTGGGAGGCTGCTACAAGGTCTCCCTGAAGCCTTCTCTTCTCCAGGATGAACAACCCCAACTCTCTCAGCCTGTCAAGCTGGCAGTATTTTACTCACTGTGTAGCCAGTGTCATTTCAAAACCAGCATTTTTCCTTTAAGCACTGTCACCAGGCTCACCCATAGTCTACAAATGGTGTTATATAGTAACCAGCTCTTTTAGTTTAATACTTAGTGCAAAAAGATTACATTCATATTTTTATAATTATTTCTAAGAGATGTTCTTGAAATCTCTCTCTAAGCTTGCTGTCCTGGGACATGAGTTTTTATAGGGATAAACTGAAGTATTGTTACAGGGGAATTTTAAAAACAGCACAGTGTTGACCGAGCTTGAATTCTACACGCTGAATCCTATTGCAACAAGAGTTGCAGAAACAACAATTTGGTGCTATTTACCAACCTTATTTTTTGTATCCTTTTGACATTGAGTTTTTGCAGTTCCAAATTCCCCTTTTCACCACACCCAAGTTAATGCACACAAATAATCACCTAAAAATTGTTCATGTTGATAGGTTGTAGCACATGACCTTAGAAGGAGTCAGACAGTGACTAGATCTCTGACTTTTGATATCCAAAATCATACCAGATGTGGTCACTTTTTTATTATTATTTACATAAAAGCCATAAAATTTAGCTGTTTTGCAAACATGGAACACCAGCTTCCCTGTTACTCTATACTTATCCCTTATTTTGCACTGTGAGCCTTTCAATCTCTACCTTATCATGCAAGATTTAAATGAAGAGAATAGGTCCACTGTCAACATCCCTCAAAAAAGCAAGTCGCAGTCACTGGTGGTAGAAATACAGCAAACTGGCTAACTTTACGTGGTAAGAGGATGCTACTTAGGCCTACCTATTACAGCAACATTTGGTTTTGCCCTAGAAATTAATGAACACAGGAGATGGCCTCGACCAAGCCAAAGAAGACACCAGATAGAGATGATGCTCTTGTCACCTCCTAACGACCAGTGTGTCAAGGACTCAGTGAGGTAGGTAGGCAGGCTCAGAAAATAATCCACTCGTGCTGCCTTTGGTGTTTCCATTAATTGCATTCTCCACAGAGGCAGCCGCAACAGGTACACGCAGTCAGACACTGCTCTTGGTCTCACCAGACTACAAGGGGAAGCTGAGCAGCACGAGGGAACCGTGCTGGCTGTTTATCTCCTGCCTTGGCAGTTAAGGGAACAGCACCTCACCAGCATGTGGCGGCATTCTATTCCTTTGGAGGTGGCAAGGGGAGAACAACTGTTGTCTTGTAATAAATCTCCATTTTTCATATTTGTTATTTGCCATTGTCACAATGAGCTCAAATCACATACTCTCAAAAATTAGCAATATGATTCAGTCATTTCTATAAATAGCTAGTTCTCTGCTATTAAGACCATTTCATTTAATACTGTTAACTAAAGCCTCTTCAAAGACTATTCCAGAATTATCAACTTTGTTTTTTCTGGGAGTAACCAAGATATGGGTCTTAGATGCTTTTACCAGGAAAAGGTCATATCCAAAGACCTTGCACTCAATAGAGGCAAGAGAACAAGTTATTCTACATCAACTTCTCCTTTGTAACCTATAGCTCAGTAAAGGGAGGCTTACCTGATGGCAACTGCTCCTGTGCATGTCTCTAGTCTGAAGACTGCTCACTGCCCGAGGGTAGCTTGTTTCTGTCTACAGCCATGGTTGCAGTGTTCAGAACACACAAGTCCTTAGGTTAAGGGGTTTCTTATATTTTAGTAAATGCAAACAAGCTTGACAGACTGGTATCCTAGTATAAATTTAGCACATGTTTCTTCATTCCTGTAACCAAATACGAAGCAAGAGAACAGAAGTTTTATGACTTGGGATTTCAAGTTCCACAATTTCAAACCTCCCTGCCTGGTAGTACTACGATCTCATTATCATTCTGGCCTCAAGCAGCAACTGATTTTATTTTTTATTCTGCCTGTATCTGTATCACTATAGTTAAAAGTCTAACCAGGCAATGAGCTGCTAAGATAAAGTGACACTTAGCAGGACAAAGCTTAGCAAGGAGCCCCTCAGCAGGGGATCACAGCAAGGACATGGGTATTTCCGAAGTTCCAATGGTTAATGAAACATGCTGTATCCTACAATCTCAGGCCGAAGCGCTACAAGCGTGCTGCACACTTGGCTTTGCAGGGACCCTTTGCTGCCTTTCCAATTCAGCTAAAGCATCCCTGTGAAGTCTCAACGGCAGCCACCTTTACACTGCCCCTTAAACTGCCCTCCTAACACCTGCCTCACGGTGGTTCTTCGTTTCCATTTACCTCTTCAGCAGCAGGCAACTTCCTCAACTAACTCTCTGACTGTTCAGCACTCCAAACTGATTTCCAGGCTAGTGTCTCTGGCCTTCCAACCCCCTACAATAGCTGGTCCTTTAGCACAAAAGAAAAAAGAACATTAGATTCATGAGTTGTCAGGTGCATCCCAGCACAAGTACTGTGGCTGTCCTGTAGCAGCCTGCAGTCTTATGCATACCTCCTCTTGTGTTTTGGAGATGCCAGTATGTCAATACCTGTGACACATAGCATGGAAAAGTCTAGTGACTCTGTTCCACATTTTTCCTCATCTGGGAGCACTGGACTCAAATCTTCTGCTCCTCTCTCCTGTAAATTCACTTGGAAAATTTGAAAACATTACTGGTACAATGTATTAGATGACTGAAATAAATACACAGCGGTTATTACTGCTTTGTGGAGCAGTCATGGGACATGAGTATGTAAGACCAGGGGCAATGTCAACCACCTTCACCAAAAGTGGAGGGATCCAACCCCAATGAGAACCACAGGTGCTCCATGCCATAAAGTGAACACCCAGACTACACCTTGTATACGATATACCCATATGCACCAGCCCCATGAAGAGGCACCAGCAGAGGGTGCCCCAGAACAGGCACTCTATCATCTCCCAGGGTTTGCTGAGCACCACACACTGGCTCAATCTGAGCAGAAATGGTCTCCTCTGCACAGTGCTCTTACCATTTAGTGTCCCTGAAAGTCAGAAGCAGATAATTTCGGTTTCCATAATTATCAATTTCCAAAGCACCAATTCACTTAATTTACTTTTATTTAAAAAATTAATCACAGGAAAAGCTTACAAACAGCAAAGCTCTTTTACCAGAAATCCTTCAGAGAATATGACTAATGTACCTGGACTTTTTAAATATAATAAAACATTGAGTCAAGCCCTACTAATTTTCTTACTCTGATTTTTTTTCTTTCCTTGTTTTCTCTTTACAATCTTTCAATCACTTTCTGGATGGAAAAAACCATCAGTTTAGTTTCTGAATGCAAGTAAAAGTCCTTTCACTTCTACTTAGAATTCAGGATTCTCACAAGCACGGCAGTGCAAGAGGCCCCATGTACCCCTTTGTCTACAGCAGCAAGAGAAATGTTTTTCATTTTCAGTGCCCTGCATGGTACATCTGGAGTTCACCCAAATCATCCTGATGGGGTTTTTCTAGCTGTCTCTATGGATTTGCAGAGAATGCCCATACACACATAGATCTAAAATCAATGTTTGGACCTTTCTGTGTATGTATGGACAAGAAAGGGGTGAACTATTTTTTATGTCAGTCACTGCCTGTGTGTACGCAAAGGAATCAGTCCGTGAGCTCCTCATCTCAGGTACAATGAGAGTTACCCAAATTATATTTTAGTATGTGTTCAAATGCTTAATATTATTAATACTCCCCACTTCCTCAATATTTTAGGCATTCCATGTCATTGTACAAACAATACATTGCATAGAAAAAGGAATACTAAAAGCATATTAACATGAAAAAGACAAGAACTCACACATCACTGATTGCCAAATTCTTTCTTGTGCAGATATGCTGTAAGGGCTTTAATTCTATATTTTCTGAGAATGGACACATTCATTGAATAATAACAATCCACTTCATCTCCCCATCATCTCCTCGGAGTTGTCACAGACAATTTGTATCCCTCCAGGTCTTTCTTCCCCACTGTTCTCGCACCATTTCCTCTTCCAGTCTCAGGTGCTCTCTCTCAGCCCTTCACTATCAAATCCCATTACCTGAGCCTGCTCTCCTCTGCAGCCAGGGCTGGCTCATGTTCTCATCTACATCTCCATCAATCTCAAGGAATACCACAACTAGCATATGAATAGCTTATTTTTCAATTCACTGGCCTCCAATAACATTGAAACCAACTTTTTACTGGCGCTAAACCATTTCTGGGGAGAGGGGAACTGGAAAGAAATCTTAAAAGAAAATAAAAAAGTAAAAATCTTTAGGAGCTGAAAAGGCTTAGTTTTGTATTATAGGCTACTTAAAAATACTACTTAAGAATAATGCAAATTTAAACATGGAGAATTAAGAATTTTTTTAAACATCATAAAAAATTTCACAACCCTGTATGTCTTTCTTTTTTCCAGAAAAACTCACCCAGGTAAGATAAAAATGAATCTATTAACACAATAATGAAATAAAACGATACTTCACACTGGCCTTATTTTTGGTAGTGGCAAACCCACTCCTGCTTGCCCTTCAACTGCAGATCAGCACAGATATCCCAAAGGTATTAATCATCCAGCGGGACCAAGAAATTGCACATACACTTCACGCAGCAACTATGTTTTCGTAACAGATAAACTCTGTTCAGATGAACTTTGAAGCTATACCTACCTATAAGTAGCTGAATTATCAAAACCAGGGTCATATAATAGAAATATTGGGTAAATCCAGCTATAGTAAGTAGAAGCATTTTCACTTGTACAGCTTTTAAGTTTTCCTCACAGAAGCTACATGTTGAAAGGAACTATCATCCCCATTCCGTGCACAATTACATTAAGAAGCAGACAGCTTATGTTACCTGTATTACACAGCAACTCAAATGGCAAAACTGGCAAAAAAAAAAAATCCAGATGTCCTGTCCCTTCTGTTTGGACTATATTACCAAATCTTCCCATTCCAAATTGCCATGTGCCTACTGCCATGTTGTTTCAATTTCATTCACTCAATATTCAACTTAACCAACACTCCCCTCCACAGAAGTCACCAGTTAAAAAGTGAATACTCTTAAATATAGGAACTTCCCAAAAGTTTGCTATTTGTAGAAGCTCATTTGCTTCAATGTAAATGACAAAATAGCACATCACAGATACAGCAACACACTCAACTTTAGAGACTGCTGCCATCTTATTGATTTTGCTGCTGGCATTTCAGAAACTCATTTCACCTCTGCCTCTCAAATCCTACACATGGAAAACAGGAAAACCACTACTAATTTTCTCTGTAAAATGTGCCAAGATGTACCAATTAACACTGCTATTCAAGAGTTGGATATTATTACAGAACATCAAGAATAAGAAGGTGTAAGAAGCTACGTGTATAACACAAACATCAGATAATATTAGTGTTAAACTTGGCAAAGAGTAAACACCTTTTTTAGCAGTAGCTAAATTGATTAAACTACACAGCTACAGCACTGGTTGATTTCCCCCATTTGGTAAACACACAAAGACTACTTTTTCACTTTTGTAATTTCCAGTTTTAATATTAAATTACATGGCTTAGGTTATTTCAAGTTCCCCATAAATTAAATTATAATCCCCAGGGGAAAATGAGTGAGAAACTTGTGCTTGATGCTAACATTTCTGTTGAATATTTATGCTTCCTGTTTTCACATCGAAAATTTGTCTTCCCCAGATCTTGGACTCACTCTTCGTCTTTTTCTTAGGCATTAAATGGAACCTTTTGGCATCTTTGTTTAGACATGTATAGCTAAGATTTTTGGAGGCAAAGTAATAATACTGCCGAGATACAGCATAAAATATGAGATACATCATAAAATACACAATGTCTCAAAATATTCCTCCAGTTTCTCTGAATGTAAAATCTAAACGTATAGATTTTCATAGATACCAGATTCATTACACTTCAGGCAATAACTGGAGAATTAAGTCTTGCAAAGACATTTAGAAAAGGGATTTCCCTCTTCCTTCCCTAGGCACTAACCATATGTACAACAGACAGAAGTAATCAGTTACACAATCCCTGTGTATAATGTCAACTCTCACTGAATCAACAGGATTTGAAAAACAGTACCTTGCAAGGAAAGCACATAATTTTGCTTGCTCTGACCTTTGGACTGTTGTGGTTTTTCCTCTTTTTAAACTGTGACTATATGGACTCTCCCATGTAGCAGTTCACAAAAAACAGTTTGATAGCCACGAGTGAACTACTTATTGCCACACAAGCAACACCATAACCACCTGTAAAATTTTACATGGATGAAGAAACCAGTATCAGGGAAAAATCGTTTAGCCATATAATAGAAAATGCTCTGACAGCAATGTCATAAACACAAGACCTACATTTGGAAGGTAGTAGCTGTGCATCTGTAGCCCATAGTCCCTGGACAAGGTACTAAGTTCTCAGTTACCAAAGGCCTGTGATGGTCTGAAGATAGATATGTACAATTGGCTGAACAGGTACAGTATGAGTGGCCTCAGCACACGCAAGAAACGTGTAGCACACTCAGCACAGAGTTATTCTGCATATATGTAAAATTGCACAAGTACTCCCGGGTAGTCAAAAATTGTCTCACGCTCAAGTTAATGCTGCTCAGAAAGAGGTTTGGTAGCCAGGCTAAAAAATCCACCTTCTCTCCACCTTCACTGCCAAGTTTCAGGGCATTTCCTTGAAAAAGATCATCCAAACTTCATATTACTAGCTGGCAAGCAGAGCCACAACAGGTGCAAGAGAAAGCCATGAGAGAAAGACAGACACCAACAGGCCCTCAAATCTCCAGCCCTTATGGTAAAAACAGTGAAGTAATTTCAAATAGGAGGTGTTGCTGTAAAGACTGTTCTGAGACACAATGCTCATTTTTTTCATCCCTTATACATTACAACAGTCTTCATTAAATTACCACATACCCTCTCTTCCTCTTGGGCTATGAATTCGAATTAACTCTGGACCTCAACAAATACATTCCTGATTCCTAATTTAAAGAAACATTTATAGAAGTTGTGGCGGGCTGACCCTGGCTGGACACCAGGTGCCCACCAAAGCCACTCTATCACTCCCTTCCTCAGCTGGACAGGGGAAAGAAGATGTAACAAAAGGCTCATGGGTTGAGATAAGGACAGGGAGAGACCACACGGTCATCACATCACAGACAAAACAGACAATTTGGGGAAAATTAATTTCTTATCAATCAAAAATCAGAGTAGGGTAATGAGAAACAAAACCAAATCTTAGAACACCTTCCCCCCACCCCTTCCTTCTTCCCAGGCTCAACTTTGCTCCCAATTTCTCTACCTCCTCCCCGCAGGGGGACAGGCAATGAGGGTTGCAGTCAGTTCATCACACATGGTCTCTGCCACTCCTTCCTCCTCACTCTTCCCCTGCCCCAACATGGGGTCTCTCCTGCGAGAGACAGTCCTCCACAAACTTCTCCAACGTGAATCCTTCCCACAGGCTACAGTTCTTCATGAACTGCTCCAGCATGGGTCCCCCACAGGGCCACAAGTCCTGAGCCGGCTCTGGCATGGGCTTCCCACGGGGTCCCAGCCTCCTTTGGGCACACCCACCTGCTTCAGCATGGGGTCCTGCAGGGGCTGCAGGCGCATCTGCTCCACTGTCACCTCCACAGCTGCAGGGCACAGCTGCCTCACCATGGCCTTCACCAGGGGCTGCAGGGGAACCTCTGCTCTGACACCTGCAGCACCTCCTGCCCCCCGTCTGCACCGAGTTTGGTGTCTGCAGGGTTGTTTCTCTCACACATTCTCACTCCTCTCTCTGGCTGCCATTGCTGTTGCACAGCAGCTTTCTTCTGTTCTTAAATATGCTATCACAGAGGTGCTACCACCGTCGCTGATGGGCTTGGCCTCGGCCAGCAGCAGGTCCATCTTGGAGCCAGCTGGTATTGGCTGTATTGGACACAGGGGAAGCTTCTAGTAGCTTCTCACAGAAGCTACCCCTGTAGCCCCCCACTGCCACGCAAACCCAATGCAATTACACAAACTTCTATGCATTATGCAGGAAGATCACTGCCTAGCTGCTAAAGCAGTAAGGTGATGCAACCTGGATAATCAACCATACCTTAGATGTTGGTGTCTAAAATCCATTTTTACTATGGCAATCCAGGAGTTCAATGTAACAAAGTAATAAAATTACTTTGGGAATGAAAGGAGATATCCTCTGGATTTAAGTAGTGTATTGTTTCAGAACTATGTGTCACCCTTACTACTATCATTAAGCCAAAGTGCACTATTTTATCACCAGTTCCAGGGGGAAAAAAACCCTAGAGCCAAAATCAGGAGATATTTATAAGAGAAGCACTCCAAAGCTGTACATCAGAATGAAGAAACTCATCAATGCAAAGCACTTCTTGGTTTCTGTGAGATCAGGATAAGGACTGGATTACTCAGAAGCAGGTGCAAAGTTCCTGCAAAATGTAGTGGTGAAATTTCACTGATTTACTCACGAGGAAGATTAAAGCAGGAGTTAGCAACTTCCCCAGGTAACAGAGGGGGTAGTGTCATAGCTAGAATGACAACATGGGAGTCTCTAAACCACATCGCTGCTTAAGGTCATACTGCACCTTACCAGGCAATCCTACAAAAACCTATCAGGATTGGACAGAAAGGAAGAAATGAATATACAGTCATCTAGGAGAACAGGAAGAATGAGACTGTATACCCAACTGAACAGGCAGGAGAGGAAAAACCCTGAATTACCACAAGCAAGGATATACCATACACCATAGGGGGAAACCCCTACACTCTACATATGAATCACATTTGTTAATAATGAAATTATAACCCAAACCACAAAAGGTATTCTGTATTCATCCTAACTTTTTTAAATTAAAAAGATAGGAAACAGGGTCAAAATTTCTATTCTTGCACTGTAAATGCAAGCACACTAAAGTGCTTCTTGCACTGTAAGAGGAAACTGTCACAATCAAACAGACTTTGTACATTACATTTGTGAGATACTAGATCGGTTTTAGAATAGGAAGATAACCTAGCATTTGGAATAAAAAACATGCAAAACAAAATAAAATTTTAGACAGATTATTTTCTTGATGCTTAAGTCAAGGCTAGCTGTGTGGCTTAAACTGATTAAAAGAACCCAAAAGAACACAAAATACCTTCACTGTACTAAAGCTACCAAAGCCCTTGAATGAGCAGCTCTCTCATTCGCTTGGTTTTTGTCTTGCATTTAGTTGTTAAGCCACAGGAACCACCACTCACTGTGGTCCCTACATGCCAACATAATTTAAGTTGTGGTGTATCTGCAACATGAAGGAGAGTATCTCAAGACTCTGAAATTGTTCTATTTGATAACGTTAAAGGAACACAGCTGCAGAGAAAACCTGCAATCCAGAGCACCATGAACAATCAGGCTAGCTGCCACCTGCCATGGTACTGGCTAGGACGCAAAGTGGTGACTTTATCTCCAAACGATAGCCTATGAGATGAAAGAACCCATCTTCACCCTCTTGTTAAAACCCCTCACCTGCATGGTCACACACCATACTCACACTACCCATATGCATATCCACTTTCTAAATGAGCCTCTTGAAATTACAGTCATTAAATACTGTGAGATACACCACAATGTTTTATTTCACAGGCCAATGCACTAAACTCTATGTGTTGAAATATTCAATTTGATAATCTCCACCTGAAATTTGAGACAAATTTCCACTACATAGCATTTCTGCATTACAACTGCCCTGTGTGTTATCAGTTAGAATCTCTCAACATAACAGGGTTCCTCCATGAAACTGGCAACATAGTCAAAGTCAAAGTCTAGATTGTTTGGTGGACAAATGAAAAAAATAAATCTACCATGACCTTTTGTATAGATGTCACACAGTGCTTCTAAAAAGCACACCAAAGACTACCCATCTCTCTTGCCACTCTATTTTCTACAGCAGTTGAATCCTGTTTCACATAAAGCAGAACCAGGATTGTTCCAGCATTACAGTAATTTTTGATGCTTTTGGCAGCAATTGCATTAAGAATTTTGCTACTACACCTGTTAAAAAATGGAAAAAAAGTACAGTATTAATGCAGTCACTGAAGTGTGTCACTAATAAAATTGGAAGAATATGTAGGATGTTTTGGCTAATCTCAAGTAATCTGATCATCAAGGAAACTGCAGGAAGAACTGGAACAAGAAGGGGTATCCTGAAGAGCAGAATGTCCTAAAGAAATATGCGCTTTGTTTACCATTAATCAAGGACTTTCTGTTGAATAAGCAGGAACTGTCTAAGGGAGAACTTCAAAGTGATTAAATGACAGTGTGAGCAACCACCTGTGGAGAACTGATAAAACCTAGCAAGAAAGCATGAAAACCGGGGAAAGGGAAATTCTGGCAGGGGGGTGATCACAACCACCAACTCACAGACCACCTACCCCAATAGTACCCCAGACCCAGAAGAAGATGAGACTGAGCACGCCCAGTAATTTGCAAGCTAGGTGGGAAGACCTCAGCCAAACACTCTGTAGAATAGCAATACGCATGTATTAGAAGGAGGAACATGTTACTATTTTGTGTATGAGTAGCTGATGATTTGTTACCAGGGTGTGGGAGCTTTGTGCATTAGCACCTAGCATTCATCTCTGCACAGAAATGCAATAAAACTTTCCTGACTATGTGCAGATTGACTTGTTGCACACTGGCTGACAGACCCCAATTTTAGGACAACATTAAGACAAATCAGAAAACTCAACGGCTCACGTTCACACCTCCTACAAATCAGACAATGGATTCTCGGATTAAAAGAAGTCAGACAATCCTTGTGTCGTCCTCTAGATGTTGGTATCCTAACAAGTGACACCTTCCCAAGAACTCCCTTCTTCCTTCCACCACATATGCTTCATGCCTCTGCTTCTTTGTTTCAGGAAACAGTCGGTCAGTTCAATTCCTCAGTAAATTTTCTCATTTTCCTTACTGCTTAGTATTTTTAAGAGATTTTAAAGTCTCTTATCAGATGATATCAGCTCCCTCTTCCAAAGTGTATAATTACTTGTCTCTGCCATCAGGGGATGTAATTTTCAGCCCTCAAGTGTTTTACTGAGTCGGAACTCCAAAACTCAAAACATCTCACCAGAAAGGGAAGAAAATCACCCAAAAATACATATCATCCTAACAGCTTCAATTTTCAGATGCTCTTTCTAACAAGAAGTCTTACACTCTGTAACCATCACAGTATCATGACAGGATCAGGAAGAACTACCAGCATTAAATCTCTTTGTAAAACAGCAGGAAAATGGTAATTTCATGTAAAAAGTCATGCTACACCAAATATAATTACAAAAGCTTTTGAACAGATGTTTCACACAGGTAATGTTACATTTCCTCTTGGAAATGTCAACAGTTTTCCCTGAGGCACTCAAAGGCTGCTCAAAGTCTCCCATTCTGCACAGAAAACCTATTACCAGAAAAGACTTCTGCAAAGTAGGGATCACAAGTCAGTAGGAAAAGTCTGCTACTTTATTGTAGTATCTGGCTCAAATCTTTACACCTCAATTTAGGAATAAATGGCTTATGTTAGATCACTCTGTTCATTAAAGGCTGAAAAAAGAATAATGGTTTGCAATAAAAAGAATATGTAACATAAATTCAGCATAAAAATACCAGCAGTTTCCAAAAGTCTAAATGATTACAGTACTGCACATTCATTTCTCTTCCTCTAGCCTCAGTCTGAAACAAATGCACTGAGAAGTCCTTTATCATTACTATGATAATGCACGGTAGCTGCTTCATACACTGAGCATCTAAGGTACAACTATCCCTATACAAAATATTGAAGGGTCCAAAACATTACATTCTACTTGTAGTTGCAGTATTAATGGACTATGTCCTGCATCAGATTAAAGTCCTTCACTTTTCCATTTTCCACAAGTGGAAGGTGCACTTATATTATCTGTTAGCATGTGTGGGTTTTTTGTTTGTTTGTTTTTGTTTTTGTTTTTTTTTTTGGTCCAACCATTTCTCCTCTCCTACCCTGGAACACTTTAACATTAGGATGTAAATGTCAGGTCCACTCCATTGACAGCTTGTCCCATAGACAAAAGCATGATCAGGTGACTGCAGTCTAGTAAGCTACAGTCATTTTTATACTTGCTTCAGTGACTGGTATTCTCTGTGGTTAAAAAGGGAACTTCTCACTGATCACATACGCACTGTTCCTCGCTTTATCTCATGGAAGACAGCCTTTCACAGGTGCTGTACTACAGATAACACTAAAGAGCAAATACAAAAAGATGTTTTTCTTAAAAGTTTTAAAACTGAATAGGCACAAAACTATATATTCCAGGGCCTCTAAAACTTTAAAACTGGGATCTGAATGGGGCGGGAAGACAAAATGCTTACTCTCTCATGCATTTGGTTATGGAATATATGACTGAAGTTGCTATGATGCATTTGTCACCAATAAATCACTGTCAATCTTTCCTTCACCAAGATATGGAAAGTAAAAAGTACAGTAATTTGAATAACGGTGGGAAGACCAATACCCAAGCAAACTTCTCCATCACTTTTGCTTCCACTGCCAAATCTGTCAATGAAAGTCCAGAGACCAAGTGAGAACTCGGCACTAACATTCAACTTTGCTTTCCACAATGTAATCTACTGACCTTCATATCTAGATACTGAAGTGGGGAATCACCCAAAATAAGCCTACACTTCTTGCAGAACTTGTACGCAATTTAAACTCTTACTTTGTGGTTTAATAGACTTCTCATATTCTATCAAGATTGCAAAAATAGAGCCAGAAGAGAATAAACTCTAATCAGATCACTGTGTTCCTTTCAGAAACCTCTGACTACATGATCAAAGTTTCAATTTCCTGCACTTTTTATTACTGATGAGCAAAGGTAAATAGCAATATACAGATATGATGAGGTTAAAGACCACATCATTTTACATACAGTAGCCCACTTTTCTCAGGTTATAATCCATTGCTTCAGAAGAATGGAGTTTCTTTTGTGAAAATCATATTCTTTCTGCTACTATGCTGTTCAGTCTTGCCTCTCTGAAAACTGCTTGCAGAGCTGCAGAAATATAAAAACATCCTTCCCTAACTCCAGAAAACTTATACGTGCAAGACTTAGCACCTGAACGCTACCAAACACAAGTTTTCTACGGATTATTATTACCCATCATTATTTAGGAGCACATTCAATGTAACAGAACAGTAGCTTCTCTCCTTTTATATTTATAAAGTTAACACAGTGGATTCAGATTTCCCATGTCATGCCTGAGCACTATCATAAAATGAATAACAAAGTAATAGTGCATGAATTTAAACAGAAAACATGTTCAAGGTCTAAAGTGTTTCACATCTCTCTTGCAATTTTGCCAGATCTCTACCAGTCTGGAATGTAATACTCTCAGTCTCCTAAACTGCCTTAGTACCATAGAAACTTACTCCTCCCATTCCAACACAAGTCTTGGAAAAACTTGCTTCTCCTAAGATTCACCAGTTTTTCAGGGCATTTTATAATGCTCTTTAGGCAATAAAGGGAAGAATTACACTATAGTTTCTGACTTCTCCATTTACACTGAGAGATGGGCGTGAGCTGATACCAGTGCTATACTAATCGTCCAGATCACAACCCAGCTAGAATGCACCGCATCTCCTTTCCAGCCTACGCAACTGCATTTCCTTTCTGAGAAAACCAAGGCACAGGAGAGAAGGTGACGCACGTATGGGTCTTGCATGGGGATGGGGTCATGACGTGGCTGGGGCAAACATGCAGACCTAGGGGCATGCGCTCTTTTAAAACTACCGCAGGATTTGAATTATGAAATATCCTGTTACCATACTACGACGTACAATGTTTATTTTCTGTTGAGGTAATTACCTCATAGTAATTTTTTCATATACTTCATATACTTTCTACTTTCCCCAGAATTAGGTGCACAGCATATCCTAAATACTGAGCAGATGAATCATTGGTTAGAAGCCACCTTTTAGGCATTCGTATCGATGAGGACACCTCCCGACCTCCTCCTCCAGCTCAGCCCCAAAGCTCTCTCCTTTGTTTGCACAAAGTGTGTAAAAACCACTACACACAGCTAACAGCTAACCTAGCTATTTTCTCATCGGTCTCTGCTCTAGACATGAGACATGACAACCTTCTTTTCAGTCTCACAAATCCATGTTCCATTTCTCTTCTGTACTCTGCTAGTACTCAGGTAACACTGACAGACTCCTTTTACTATCCCTGTTGCCAGTAAAAGGCTTCCTCACCCAAGGAAAGCCGGGTCACAGAGTAGCTGCCAAAGAGCAAACCTGGTGACACACACACACACACACACACACACAAAAAATCAAAGGAAGACACACTCATGATTTCATTGCAGAAAAGAGTACAGAATGACCCCAATACAACAGTGGAAATCACCTGTGTGAATCAGCCAACTTCTCTAATGACCCAGTAGCAATTACCCTTACCTCTTAACTGCACAGTAACAACTGTTCAAAAATATAAAAAAATTAACCCATTATCTAGGCCGTGCCAAGCTGTACATGTGAACCCAAGTTCTTGTTATCCCAAGGGCTTTACAAACAGAACAAAATGAGTACTCCTAACCTAAAGAGCAAGTCAGAAATTAAGAAAGCTTGCAAAGTAGTAACGGTAAAAAACTTCTGCAAATCTTTCAATAGATAAACAAAGACTTTTACCCTAAGTTCAGTCCAAAAGACCTCAAGGACAATGGTCATAAGTGTAGAACCATGTCTACAGCTAGAAGTGACCACAGAGCAAGATCACACTGCTTAAATAAGATTATAAAACCGAGATCTATTTGCCCGGAAATAATGTAATAGGTTAAGCATATGCTCTGGCCACATTTACAAAAATACACCTGTATGTGTAAAATTAGAAAAGAGAGGGTCCTTCACCGAAGGAGGGTTCACGCGGCCTTAACACTGTGATGGGTAAGGCAATTTCCCTCCGCAGGTAAAAAATACCTTTGCTTCCTCACCACATCATCTGAAACTTTATTCCTGATAGGCTACCCAGCTGATAAACGTTTTTATCATCCAAAAAAACCATAAAGATTTCCCTATTAAGCTTCTATTCTTCCTATTAAATTCATAACAACTAAATCACTATTTCCATGTATTTCATGGCTGATTTTAAATTTATTTTACTGAAAATACCCATTCACTGGAGCACTCAGTTTTTCCTGAAACTGGTTCCTTGAGTTCTCTTGATTCCTCCCTCATATCTAGAGGTCAACAATCAACAATCACATCTGGGTTGCAACAACCAAGTGTTTCTCCACACTAAGGAGAACTGGCACAACATCACCTCATCCTTGTCTGGACTATTAAGGGATACGCTACAAAGTGGGGCTGCACAGCAGGATGTGAACAAGGAGTCTTCTCAATATCAGCCTTCTTTTCCTCATGCCTATATTGTCTTGACTGTCCACTCATTACAGAAATGGAGAGATCTGTACAGAAGCTGCTGAATTTATTCTTCACCCAAAGAACCACAAAACATTTTTTTTTCTTTTTTAAGGCCGTGCTGCTTAGCAATGTTTGCTTTGAAAATGACACCAACAGATGAAAACAAGATAGAAGATGGAGAGAAAAGAGGAACTACAGACATTATTTGTTTTGGATTCATACTCCAGAAATCCATGGCTATCCAGAAGTATCTTTCATACTATGCAGTGCAAGATCACACAACACCTATCTAGAAAGAAAAACACTTCCATGTCATTGCAAACACACAAAGTAGCTTTGATTGTGAGATGATAACATGCACATTATCTGACTGTTCTGTAAGGAAGGATATGCAAAATTTATGCCACATGAAATCCAATACGCCTTCAGTATCTGCCCAGAACTTCGCACAGGCCGGTAAAGGTGAACAAAAATCAGATGAGAGGACTCTGCTGAACAGTTTATCCCCTTCCATCAGTTCGTCTAACAGAACACAGCACCCACCACCCTTTCCATCCCAAGATTATCACAGCTACAAAATAACTGTGACATTTTATCTGGTGTTTGATTTAGCAAGGTTTGACTTCTTCAACTCCCAGAACTAATATGAGTCATGCCATGTCATTGGGAACACCTGAACAACAATGATCCAAGTTTCATTGATTCAGTGGAATCTTGAAGGGGGAAGATATAACTTGTATCCCATCAGAAATGTAGAGTTTGGTGGTCCCAATCAGTCAGCCTACACATGAGAAGTACTCCAGAATGTAAGTCATACTGAAAGCAGGAAAGCTACTTCTGCTAGCTAGCTTCTGCCAGCAATTTCATTCAGAAACAGCTATTGAAATTTCAGCTTCTGTACCATCACACTGTAAAGAGATGCTTATCGTGAAAAGCTTATCTGTCCGTTTAGAGAAAAAACCACGAACCACTATGGCACAAGTAGAATGTCTCAGAAATAACCCTCTGACCTACTGCATGTACTGCTTCATATCGCAAGCGTGCCAAGTGCTCAGTGTTACGTAAAAAAAGGCACAGTGGTAACACACTACTGAGACTCTGGGCAGAATAAAAATATAGCTCTCATCACTGTACTGATGACCTTATGCCAGATCAACGGATGTTGTGATTTTTCTATACATAAAGAAACAAAATGCTTGTGTAGAGCTTACAGTTTTTAAATGAACCAGATACTGAACTGCTATACCTAACAGGAACAAATGTAGAGCAAACTCGAAAACTCTGATCTAGACAAGGAAAAAAGACTTTTAATAGTAACAAAGCATTGCAGACATATACGAAATTCAGCCTGTCTATTACAGAGTTTGTGTTAGGATCAAAGATGGCTTTGTTTCACTTATGTTAGTAATGAAATTATTTTCAACATGAGTGAAGGGGAAAGAAACAGGAACACTCCTTAGCTCTGAATCAGCCACTGACACCCACAAAGGATTTTCCTAGCAAAAGATATTTTTTCTTCAGTTTTATGTTCAAATTCAAGTTGTGCCAGCTCACTAGTACGGAAATTTGCCCTTGTAATCACTACTAAATTTGCATTTGTATTCATTCTTTCTGTGGTGTATTCCTTAAAACTCCCACTCTTCAGACTGAAGCAAACTGCAACTTTTAGTTGCTTTTGTGTTTTTTAAAATTGATATCTACTAAAAGAAGATTAAGGCATCACTAATTTCACATGTTGTCTTTGGGACAGAACAGATATACTTGCAAGGCAGGATTTTACATATCAACTATGCTAAGAGAAAAAGAAACTACAGCTGCCTCATTTGATCCAGTATTCTTGTTTCCCTGACCTGCATCATCAAAAGGTGAAGATACAATCATTTTAAGTAAGAGTCTAGCTACAAACAACAGCCACACATAATCCATTGCAACCCTCTCTCAAAAAGGTCTCCCGAGTCTAATGTTTTGTTTGACAGGACCAACAGAGGATGCCTATGGAAGATACTTCTCCAGCAGTCTCCAAGTCACTTATGATTTGTTGTTTAAGAGCTTCCTGAATAAAAGACAGCACCTTTGTTTTTAAAAGAATAAAAATACTACTTGAACTATAAACTTGTCTAATGGCTTTCTGAAGCCATGTAAGCTTTTGGTACCAACAACATCCTGTAGCAAGGAGTTTCTCTGCTTAACTACACTGAGATGGAAGAAGGAAACCTTTGTTTCATTTGGAACCCAACATCTCAGCTTGTTTCACTGTTTATTCTTCAACTAAAGAAACATTGAATTTTTACCCTCTATCAGCTCACTGAGTTTGCAGGCCTCCAATATCTTTCCTCATTCACATCTCTTCCAGCTTGAAGAGTTTGAGTCTACTTAGATGTCTCTTGCATTTTCATTCCACTGGTCATCTGCTTTGCCATTATCTTATCCAGATGCTGGACCAGGCCCTCATACACTATTGAAGATGTGGGTGCACCTCAGATTTACACAGCAGAGTTCTGTTTCTTCCCTCCTAGCAGTACCTACCATTCTGCATTTTTATTAACACCAGGTATTGAGGTGAAATTTGAATTGAATTACTCTAAAGGCTACTCAGAATAGCCTTCCTGAGTGGCACCAGCTACATTTTACACATGTAAGATCAGGACAATTTTTCAAAACTTTCTTAGTTTTAGGCCACTAAGACCTAAATTCAAATTTATTTTAATAGGAGACTTTCTGCAAGTACGGGCTGAAGTCTTACTTGACATCCCCAACTGGCATCTAAGCTACTCTCTATATTCACATAATCAGCTTAGCTGTGATGCACCGGGCAGATGATAGTTTGCTTCTACCTACAGCGAGTAGGCAGAAGGCTCAATAAAGTGCTTCCGTCAGTTATGGCCCCATTCATCCTCCAAGGGGTCAATATAGGGCCAATACTATGTAACACCTTGACTAAGGACCTGGACCACAGAGCAGAATGCACCCTCATCTTGTTTGCAAAAGACACAAAACTATGAGGAGTGGCTGAGACACAAGATGGTTGTGCTGCTTGCTATTCAGAGACCTTGACAGGCTAGGGAAATTTGCCGACAAGAACCTTATGAAATTCAACAAAAGGAAATGCAAAGTCCTGCACATGGGGAGGAATAACCCTCCCCACAGGAGAGGCCATGGGATCTTATAAAGGTGTATGAATATCTGATTCAGAGAAGGGGGATGAGTAAAGACAATGGATCCAGACTTTTCACGGTGTTGCTCAGTGAGAGGCAAAGAGGCAATCGGCACAAATTGAAATACAGGAAGTTCCACTCAAGCATAACATTTTAAAAGTCTTATTTGTTTTGTACTTTATTCACAATGTCAACAGTGGTCAAACATCAGAATAGCCTGTCTAGAAGGGCTATGGAGTCTCTATCCTTGGAGATGCTCAAAACCTGACTAGGCATGACACTGAGCAACCTGCTCTTGCTGACACTACTGGGAGTAGGGGGTTGGACTAGACAATCTCCACAGATTCCTTCCAACCTCAACCATTATGTGAAAATAAACTCTACTCTAATAGCTAGCTCTTATTTAGTCACCTGCCCCTTCCTCCCATGTCACACAGCACCTGAGGTGTGAAGATGATATTCAACAGCACAGCACTTCCTTCTACTCCAGAAACTCTAAGGGAAGTAATCTGTTGAACATGTAATGGGCAAGGAAAACAAGGGAAGCCTGAAGAAATGTTATTTTTTGCTTGCGTAGAGCTACTGCATAAGACTCATCTTCCTCATGGCAACTGAAATAAGGATATGCACAATCCCTTCCTAAGAATCCTTAAACTGCTACGGGCTCATCACTTTGTTCCTCTATGAATTACTTTCAAACGCACAAACAGAAAAAGATAACATTGTCCAGCATTTTGAGACACTGGATGACAAAGACTCAGAGATCAACTTCTTACATGAGAATTTCTTAAAACTTTTGACAGCACTCACCACCCAGCACAGTGAGGCTCCAGTGAGACACCACAGATTGATTCTGCCCTGAATTTGTTCCTGCTCCGGCAGGGGGATTGGACTATATGATCTTTCGAGGTCCCTTCCAATCTCTAACATTCTGTGATTCTGTGAAAACATGAAAGTATTTACTGGCTTTTGAAAGGAAAGCATGGAAGCAAGCACCCTTATCTCTCTCTCCAGTGTCCCTACCCCTTATAAGCGACCTCCCTCACTCCAAAATGAAAACCAGTATTGTTCCAATTTGAGCTATTCAAAGTGATTGCCAGATCTCCATTTCTTGCCGACCACAACAAAGCTGTCTTAGGCCCACCAGGATGATTATATTGGTGGTCAAACAGCTTAAGTGTCACCAATGCTTACTCCTAAAGGTACCATGCCTAGAGCACCATGTAAGTATTTGTTTTGATACGCATTACAACAACAAGTAATGATACAATAACTTTAGAAAGAATCTCTGCAAAATACCAGAGAGTTCGTGACACACTCTTTAGTTCCTTCCTATCACACTGCACCAGTAATAGGTAACTCGTGGTGACACTGTTCAAGAACAATGATCTGATTTGATTTCCTCTGTTCAGAATACCTCTATTTTGCTTTCCTTTTTCTTAAGCAAAGTACACAATATCTAGGTCCAGAACGCATATTTCTTCCTTGAAATCATAAAGAACAAGAACCTGAAGGACCCGCTCAGTTTTCCACTCATATGCCAACAGAATCAGTTGGCCAAATTCACAGAACTGTCTCATCAGCAGTGCGTTTGTATTGGTCTTTACAATTCTCCACCCAAAAAGAAGTGTGAAACAAAACTAGTAGAGGTTAACACTTGTATTATTTTGTGGGTATATCAGGAACACTTTTAGCAAGTTTGGTGTTCATTCAACTAAGAGGAAACTGGTAACTGAAGTTTTGATACTGGTAACACTGTAGAGATAGCTCTTGCAGAATCCATTTGTATACAAAAGTTAAAAAACCAAACAAACAGGACTCATCATCCTTGTAAATGTATGCTGGACCTCCTGAAGGAATGTTATACCTACATAAAAAGACGCCATTTCAGTTCACCCAGAAATCCTGCAAAAATTAAGCTATTTCATTTGTAAATACAGCACATCATCTTAACCTGTACTACATCCAGTCCTAATTCTTACCCTTTATTAATCAACCCTATTTACTTTACATTAAACTATAACTCTCACAGTAACTCATTTTCTAATTCAGACTTGCAATCACACCAAATTTTACCATAAAATGAAAACACTGACTCTGAAGTGCATAACCTTAGTAAGTTTACTTTCCGAAGAGATTTTTTTTTTTTTAAATTTCTGTTGCTCTTCTTCATATGTAACGAAGAAGCTCTTCTCCTTGTGATGCCCTAACTATATTATATTTACAATGGCCAGCAATTAAAGGAAAAGTTAGAAACGGTCAACATTTACCACATATTGTTACTTGACTTTTTAGTAATTTCAGATCCTTGTTGTAATAAAATTCCATAGCAACTCCTACACCACTAATTATGACCGTATAAAAAGTAACTTCTTGAAGACTACTAAGGCTCAAATATAATGCAGACAGATACCAGATGATCCGCTTCTGCCTTATATATATATATATTTTTTTTTCCACATTTTGCATGTCTGGTCACCACACGAGATGCCTGTTACACACATCCCAAGACCTCTACAGGCTTGGGATGATTGACCACTACCCCTTTCAACCTGATGGTCCAGCTGTTTTTTCCACCAACTCTGCAGTCCCCCTATCCAGCATGTATCTCCACAATCTTTCAAGAATATCATCAGCAACTGTACTTGCTAAAGCCGATATAAGGAACACTCACTGCTCCCTCTTCATCCACAGAACCAACCATTTCATTACAGAAGTCAACCAGGCTGGTAAAGCAGAAGGTGTCCTTTACTAAATTCATACCAGCACACAGCCAGTCACCCCCTTGTCCTTCAAGTCCCCAAGTTTGTAACTTCCCCAGGGACTGTGGTAACACTGATCAGCTTCTAGTTCTTCAGGTCCTTCCCCTTATCCTTTGTTACTGCTCTTGCTTTTTACTAGTCAGTGGAGATATACAATCACCATGATCTTTGCTTGCATGTATTTCACATACCAATAGAAATGAATAAACACACTGCTGTCAACAATAGATATGGTAAGGGCGCGTACTATCAAATGCTCTACATTCAGTGAAACTTGCTTTGGAAAGTTCAGTTAGAAATGGTTATTAACATCCCAAGGAAGAACCAGCATGATCAGCATTTATGAAGCATATGGTGCAACAAAGACTTGATTGAAAAAAATGAACTGAGCAGATATGCGCAGCAAGACACCACTTCTCTAAAATCAAAATCAAGCTACACAGCTGGGTGCAAGGCAGATTCAAGGCTGTCCAAATATGCAGAGGGGAGAGAACGATACTATGAGACCTTGCTACACTATTAGGTAGAAGCCACTTGGCCAATGCTAACTAGGGTGACAGGAAACACCGAGGTTCCCATAAATCCTTCAGCCCATACCTTAACTAATTAAACAATTACAAACAAGACTTTTAGAAGGATAGAAACTCTTGTCTCAGACAGTTCCTAAAGCTTAAAATTACTTTCCCCAAGGACAGGCTAGTTCATAATTATTAGATTTTTTTAAAAATTGTTCCCACTTAATGATGGTCCTTTCAATGAAAAACTACTTAAAACAGGTTTTGTGAAGATTCCCAAATGTCAACTATTTTCAGATCGCTTCAGTTAACCCTCTAACACCAAAAGCCTTTCTTTAAAAAAAAAAAAAAAAAAAAAAGAAAAAAAAAGGACAACAAAAAAACCCCCAAACAGTAAGCCACTTACACTCTTGCAGGAAAAATTCACTCTCAGTATTACTCACTTTGGGGTTTTTTTTTGGCACTTTCTCGTGAAACAGTGGGTACTTGCCCTAATCAGGGACAACATTCAACTAGTTAAAAAACAATATTCTAATCCAGTACAGCACCTCCTTGCTGCCTCTTTTACCCTTGCTTCATCTGTCCTTGTCACACAAGCCATCCAAAGGATTACTTTCCCACATCATCCTTTATCATGGCAGTGAAGAAGATACCACACGCATTAGTGCATCAGCAAAATTCATGCTATAATCCTATCAGAAGCATGCAATAAAGGAAAAACATTTAATGTTTTCTCCTGATTTTTATTAATTTCCTTTATAAATGCAGCTTTCAGTTCACTCCTATATTTAAATACTAATACATTACGGAATCCATTGCATTTATCTGAAAATTGTTCCACCTGTAGTATCTATTAAAAATGTGCTGCAACATGGAGATACAGATTACTGGCTGTAACTTAGATATTGCCATAGTTGTTCCTGCTCAATAGAAAATACAGCAGTCGACTATTCAATAGGTTAGAGACTTTGAGTTTTAGGATCAGAGGGAGCTTGGAAGCAAGTGCTCCATTTTACAGGATGTATTAAACTCAGTCTAGTACTGATATTTTTTTTAAATACTTTTATTCTTTAGTCATTATTAATTTCCCATTTCTTAAATGCAGGTTTTTTTAAAATACTTTTATTCTTTAGTTATTATTAATTTCCCATTTCTTAAATGCAGGCAAGATCATGAACCTCTGCTACTGCTTGCCTGAAGAGAAAGACTGAGAACAGGCTGAAGAAGGGAAGAGGTGGCTGTCTCCTTTTGATGGCTTAAAATCAAATGAAAGACAACCACCACTCAGCCCTTTATTCAAATCTTCACTTCAATCCATTTACATGAGTCTTCCTACATATTGCTTAGAACTATGAGATCTGCAAACAGAAGACAACCTCTACTATTCAAAATTCTTTAAAACAGGCCTAAAACACAGCTTGAAAGAGTTAAATCAACAGACCGTGATCACAAAGGTTATCACCTTCATCAGAGATATGAACTCTGTTGCGGTTCCTCTGATTCTACTGACAGTAACCTTGTAAAAGCACGCTACTATAGTGGGAGTCTGAAAAACACCTGCACATGAACTAAAGCACGCCAAGCAAGACATCCACAGTGACTTCAGCTAAATACCACTTTGTTCTTGCGACAGAGAAAGGAGGCAAGCACCTTGATGAACAAGATGCCTGATACCTCAATGAAACCAAAACCTCTCTACAAAATACACCAGTCATCAGGTTTGCAAAGGAAAAATAAAAGAGAAAAGCTTTCAGTTCAGAAAGGCAAAAAGAGCCTCAACTGAGAGCAGTCAGATCCTATGTAAAAACTTTTCCAGACTTTGAAGTTGTACAGATCAAGGGTTTAGTCAGTGTGTGTAATTGACTTTTACTTATTTTCTGAGAGAGAAAACAAGGCTTGATTCTTTATATTAGGCAAAAGTACTACAAAAACCATAAACTATCCACTAAAACCACAGTAAGATGCAAACATTATTCTCCCTTCTCAGCTCTGTAATCCACAAAAATTGTTTCCCTTTAATGTATTTGCTTTATCGCTAATTAACCTTTCTTGAAAATTTAGGCAAGGCTTTTAAAGCGTTCCTTAAAGCTTTTCTGGTATGGTACATTTTACAGTGTTTTTCTTATAGTGTTGTTTTACTGTAATGATATTTTATTTCGAAAGAAAATGATATATAAAACAACTAACCTTTCGTAATTGTACATTAAAACCAAACAAACCACAGTATGACATAGTCATTAGTACCTGCCCCCAATATTTTTTAAAGGCAAGATTTTGGGGGTTCAGTACTTGGCAGCATTACTTTATTCTGTATGATTCCACAGCAATTTTAAAGGAGTAATTTCCTTTCCTGTTAAAATGCAATCAACTCTGTGGTGAAGCTGAGAGGGCTATCTAAATCACTGTACCTCCGAATAAGACCTTAAGTAGTTAATTTCCTAATAAAAATTATGAGCTCAAATTGAGTGTAATTACTGAAATCTGACCAGTGTGGGAAGTCTAACACCACAAAGAGAGAAATATTACTGTACAGCAATAATATTCATAGCACCTCAGCATATTCTCATCTGAAAGGCTTTCTCTGACAGTATATGAGCCCCTGAGCATACACTGAACTACTGGTTTGCTATAATCTAACAAAGTGAAAAATATCTAAGTGAGAAAAACCTAATTATAAAAAAAAAAAAAGATTAAGACATTTTGGACACAGTTCTATACAAATGCAATAGTACGACTGGGAATTGTCAGGGAGTTTATACCATGATGTCAGCATACCAGTCACACAGAAGGATGCTGTACAGCCCACCTATAGGCTTACCAGTACCATGACCATGACCATTCTGCCTTTGTCGCTGCAAACTCAACTTCCTTTACTACTTGTGGTCAGATTGGGTTTGTCTTGCATGTACACACTGAAGACAGACTAGCCTATAAGAGAATCTGACTCCTTTGGAAATTGCGTAGCTAGCACAGTGAAGATGAAAGCTTTTAAGCAGGACAGACTCCCAAAACCCAAGATATAACACAAACATTAACTTGTGTGTTAACATTAACCGAGTTTGTTCTGTTTTGGGGTTTATCAATATACTCCAAGACATCTGCCCGTTACCTGGCACATCCAATAAAAATGGTCAAAACAAGGCTATGTTGCTTTCTGCTGTTGGACCACAAACACTGCAGCAAAATGTTATGGGAGAATTAATGATGCAAACGCCTGTGCACAATTTATTAAATACTGCATATTCAGATTTCCAAACACACCCCCCTTGCCTTGAAATGCAAGCTTCTTTTACTCTTTGAAAACCGTTACCAGATAAAGAACTGATTCCAATTACACCTAGACTACAACTAGAATTGTTATTTTGTACACTACAGCCTAGAGGAAAATGTTTTTTAAAAGCCTTAGGGTCTAAGATGCATGGGAACTAATTACCTAAACCTTTACAGATAAGATCTGCCTATAAACTTGCTGAAAAAAACTGACAGAAGGCTCAGGCTTTATTTTTTTTTTAAGTTCTCCAAGACTTGCAAAAGAAAACAGTAGAACATTGGGAAAATAAAGTAATTACCCAGTGCTGGCTGTACTGTATTTCAAGCAGTGATGCAAAAAAACCCCAACACTCCCACATATAGGAAGTCCTTGGAGCAACCTCTAAACTATGCTAAAAACTACTCTAAAAAGGCATCAGATTCAGAATCTCTAACCCAGTGCTTCCAAACGTATTTCCATGGAACATTTTATAAGAGAGAAACCTCTGTAATTTCATACAGCTGACAGAGGAAAGACTGAATAGCGTTGAGAATAGTAAGCAACAATTCCAATTTCATTACTAACAAAAATATGTCTTATACTCACTACAGGGGTATTTCTCAATACTTTATACAGTCAAAACACATCAAACTTAAACTAAACAACTGAAAACCTTGAATAAAATGACCAAACTTTATAAGCATCCCGGAGAAAAGCTGGCAAACCAGTGCTCAGCAGCTCACCTCTGCAGTCAATAACTCATTTGAAATCAGTTACTACCAAGAATAAATACAAGAGATATAGTGCCAGAAAATGTTTCAAACTGCACAAATATTCCACACTGCGAGTTACAGTACATACTAACACTTCTGTATGACCACACATACAAAATGTTTGTATGTATTTCAAAACCAGGAGATGATGACCGAGTTCTCCAGGAGGTCGAATCTCACTGCTATTAACATCAGTTCAATTCTGAGTGAACACACACTAATAAGAATAATTATCATAATGGACCATATTTAATCCAAGCAAAAGCATATTTTAATCAACTTTGAAGCCATCCACTCCCCCTCAGACTACATGATCAGAACGTGTAAAGTAGGATTCCACATGTAGCTTTATATGCAATGGTGGGTGAAGCAGTTCCCCACCCAGTCTTGCTCATCCTGAATGCTACAAAACTTCAAACCACAGAAGCATGCAAACCTAGAAATTATTCCACACAGATTCAGCAGCTAAATTCACTGAGCAAAAGAACCATGTTTCACATACTGTTAGAAACTTCTGGGCAGCAGGGGGAGTATTTAGCTCACAACTACACTCAAAATGAAGAAAATTACGAATTTTAAACACTGCACATAACATTCCAAAGGTATCAGCCAACAGACCTCTGAACCAGAGAAGAAAAACAACTCAGCAATATTATGCAAGAGTTCAGTGTCAAATGACTGCTTACTCTCAAGTTCAGTACTGTGATACATACCACAAAACGCTGTGGGTTAGGTATCAGTAAGAAAATCTGTAAATATTTTAAAAAGCACTAAGCTGGAGAAAAGTGAAAGGTGCACACAATGAAAAAGAACACCATTAAGATATGCAGTAACAGAAAAAATGCTTTAATATTCCAAAACAAAGAATCCTGCTGGAGTTGTTTTTTTGCTAAACATTTTAAATTTGATGGTGTAAAGACTGACTTACGCACCTAGGCTTACATTAACTGTCTTTGCAAAAGATGACAGGTAAAACCACCTTCAGACAGGAAGCCAACTTTCTTCCTGTTGTTTAATCAACAATTACTAAAAAATTAGAATGCTTCTTTCTTCTTCACTTAAATAATGCCACAGGATTTGTGCAAGGATAAATACACACAGAAAAAACCCAAACAAAATGGTTAAATCATGTATCTCTAGAACAACATTTTGTGTGGCAGTAGTACATTCTATGGCATATTCTATGGGGGAGTGGGACAGCACATTAGGGAAAAAGTGTTTCATGCAGAAAGCACAGAGATTGCCAAAAGTGAGTGTGGGCTTCTCTTATACCAGTGAATGTAGGTAAAATCCCTCTTGCTTTATAAAAATTCCAAAGTGTCATCAGAAGAGGAAAAACAAAAGTAATGATTCTTGCCATACAGGTAGAACATATGAAAAAATGTGTAATAAAACCTCTTTTACATGACGCCCCCATCTTTTTCCCCCACCCCAAAACAAGAGTATAAATACACCAAACAGCTTAATGACAACTTATCAGCTCTCATCATATATCACAGCTCAAATACTAGCATACAGATAACCAGAACACTGACATGATGTGCAAAGTACTGATCTTCAGCTGTATTTCAGCAGTAATGCTTATGACTGCCACTTATGGAGCAACTCTATCACCAGAAAAAGTGCGCCTCCTTAGAGCTTTAATAAGCGATCTAAAATTCCTGGAAAAAAGCAAGCACGTAAGTAGATTATTTTCTTTTATTATAAGAGAATTTTCTATTTATCTTTGTTTTATTTTTTCCTATGTATTTTTCCAGAAAAATTAACTTTTTTCTCCCCCTTCTCTACAGAAGATCCACCTTGACCTTTACACACCAAATGAGAAACAGGTGAGTTTAAATTTTGTGTTTTCAGAAGTATTTCTAGGGTATGGCTACTTTAAAATTACATACTGTTGCGTTACACCACAACAATTCACTTACCAGAAGGGCAGATATAAGAGACAAATCTGCACAGTTTGAGTTCAGTGTAGGGAGTACAGTTCTTAAAACACACTTCTGGTTTTGATTTGTATTCTCAAACATTAACAGGCTGATATACAATATCACCTTATTGTTCTGTGCAATATGTAACACAAAATGAACCCTCCCTATTCATCCTGCTTAATATACAGTTGGATTCACAGGAAAGATGTTTTATGAGTCACTTAAATATTGTATAAGATTTGCAGGAGACAATACTGTTGTATTAACACTAACAAAAGAACAATTTTGAGAACGAAACTAGACTTAGAAATAGATTAAATAAAACAGTATCTATATGCAATTGCCCATATTTTTATCTAAACTAGATGCAGAGCCACCAGTAGGTTCTGTTTAAGAACTTGTAAGTCTTCTATGCCCCACCAACGACAAAACTCAGTTATGCTTTATCTAGTTCTTTTCAGGAATAAAACTTCACCAAGCCATTCTGGATATATTAGCTGTATATTCATGTTCTTTAGTGTTTAGCTAATACCTAAGACTTAGTTCACAAGAATACTATCATTGTGGTCACTTCTTTCTAAAAAATTGCACATCAGAGTGCAGCTAGTGTTCTAAGTACAACTTTATCACATACTATTCACTATTGACAGGTTGCTGATCGGTACTACTTTCCTTTTTAACTCAGCATGCAAGTATACCAACCAACAAGACTGTCACTTTATTTAGTACTGGGAAGCAGTTAAAATCTTTATACAACTTACCTGTGAACTACTTTGAACCTCCAATTAAGTTTTTAATCCAGAAGAATTCTCACTTAACAGTAATTTTGTTTCAGTAAAGATTTAAAGCCAGATTGTGCAACCACTTCCTTATCTGAGTCATTTTTCTCATATTCTGGCAGCATCCAGATGTAACCATCTCGGAGCTCCAGTGCTCAAATACAGATGTAAGACGCTGATGAATACCATATTGTCACTGAGTGCCTGAAATAGCTTGTACGAGTGACATGTAAAGTTATTTATCATATTGAAAAGCCAGATTAGATGCAGACATTAGACAGACCAACCAAAGTGCATTAAATGAATATGGCTCTGAAAAGGTCACCGTAAAACTGACAGAAGCTTTGACTATTAACACGTTTGCTAAAACACCATTGCCACATGATAACTGGGAGTAAGACTCAATTTAGGAGCAAATACTACAGCTTCATGTTCCCAGGAGATAATCCAACACTTCAAGTGTCCTGTAAAGATGACTCACATTTCAAACGCTACAATAATCTATCACAGAACTAAGGCCACGTGTAACTTCTTACAATACGACTTTAAAGGGGAACAAATGAACTACACAGTGTAGAAAACAACAGTCTCATCCCTGATACGAGGATAAAAACAATGAGCAGTTGAGATTTTTAAAAACTGAATCAGTTCTCCTCAGTAAACAAGTTATATTTATAATAATTTTTCTGTCTGTTCTAGGAGTGCAGCTGGCAAACTCTACAATGTTACCTGACAGAAATGGGCACCCTGGAGAATGAAATTGAAGATGAGGATGTTGATAATCTTCGAAATATCAAAAAGAATCTCCAGGGTCTTATGGTAGGCAATCTTTTTATCCAGTTTAAAAAAAAAAATAAAAAGAAAAAAGAAAAAAAAAGTGTTTTCATGTTAGCGAAAAGCAATGCTAGAATCAGTAGTTTTATGCCTCAAGATCTATCTGTTATTATATCTTGAGAATATAGGATTTTATTAAAAAAACCCCATAATCTTAAACTATATGACAACATCTATTTGCATGATAATCCAAGGCAGTAAGACAGTTTTGAGGCCTACTAACGATACAAGTCAACATTAAAAAAATTATGACATTTATTTTCTTTACTAAATCATACAAGGCTTCTTAACGCTGACAAAGACTTGCTTCTAGGAGCGTAACAATTATTTACACAAGCAATGGCTTCAAAAAATGTGCCTGTAAGGATCCAACAATGTATGTAGTACACCTTGATACACTACATAAACTAATTCCATGGCTAAGAGATCCTTGTATCGTTTTAGAAACCCCCTTCAGGCTAGAAATCAGGATTTGCCTCTGCTGCAGTGTTTATCACAGAGAGTGAATGCATTTAGCTTGTAATATTTTCACATTTACAAAAATCTCCTTTATAAGCAGCTGCTTCATCATATCATCCCTTAACACTTACCAACTGCAAAAGCCAACCCCTTGGAATATTAAGGGTTCTTTTTTTCTTAAAATAAAAACTTGACATAGAGAAGTTGATGTATTATTGCTAAAACTAGTTGGCAAGAGAGCTATCACCAATCAACAAAAATATCTGTATTGCAGGACCTAATTCCCCTTGGAGCTGGATGCAAGATCTGTGAAGCTAATGAAAAGAAAAAGTTTCCTGCATTTCACCAAGAACTGAGCAACTTTCTGATATCTATGCTAAAATAATTAGATAACAACTTTTATTTTTACTGATAGATTATTTAAATATTTAATTATGACTAATTTATATATTTTGCCCTGTGGCTTACCAGCTTGCTGTCCATTTTGGGACCACTGTATGTACTTAGTCTGGGTGATAAGACAGTTTGTTCTAAGATCACATTTGATCCTTTCTGTAAGCCCTACGGGCTCAAATGTACTTTGGAAAACTAATTGGTTCTCACTTTTTGTCAATAAACTTAGAAAGACAACTATTTATTTAAAGAACTATTAAAAGTTACTTGTAGATAATATTTAATAAATTACAGTAACATATAAAAATAATGTCTAGAGTCTTCTTTGCTAAACGATACTGTCTTTGTCACTGGTGACTTACTGGTCTTTTAAAAAAAAATAAATAAAAAATTACCAGTATACAAGTGTAGAGGTACCAGACACACTGACACCTGCAGATAACCTTTTTAAAGCAATACAAAATACCAGTTTATGCTGGCATACAGCACAAGGCATAGAAGTAATAGCACCAGGTTTCTGCTTCCCACTCCCCCACCCCCCAAAAGAAACCCAAAATGTCAAACTCTTTTTGTGAGCTGTCCTAATTAGCTACACAGGCTTTCTGCTGTTTTTTTTTCCAGGGTACATTCTTGTTGCTAATATATAGTTTTCAAAAATCTTCAGAGACAGGGAAACATTATAAAAACAATAACACACCTGAAATAACAACTATACAGGTAATGGAGGTCCGAGAAGGTCCCAGAACACTTACATACCCAATTCTTTCCAGCAACAACCAACAAAAAATTGATGATTAATGTACAAATCCCTAAGAACACATACTGCCTTAAATATTCACAAATATCTTTTAGTGGAACCTCAGAAATGTGCTTACTTCCAATAAAGCTGGAGTCATTCATGTGACATTCTAAGTTTTATGCAGAAGGAAACAACTAAGAGCAGCATCTTCTACAATCCCAAACCCACCACTTAATGCTAAAAACACAAGCTATAATTGATGAAAGTAAGCCTACTACAACAGTTATCAGTTTATCATTTAGTCTTTGATGTGTTTTGCTGGTGGGTGTGGTATGGAGTATTTCAAGTTATACTTAAAAACAGAATAACAATGGAAAAACCATCAGATTTCTTGAACGCTGCAAAGAGAAAATAAGTGTTAATGATAACTTTCTGCCAAAACTGGGAGAATACTTACAGCGCTGGTATCTGTTGCTCTACTTATCTCCTCTTCCCACAGCGAAAGGATGCTCTGTCCCCACCCACAAGGACTCAGAAAAGCACAATACTGTCAGTCATCTCCGCCACAGATCAGCTCCACCCTCCTCTCAAATCAGATGCCTTCCAAATGACAGTCTGTAATAACAGTAAGACCTAAATACAGCATGACATAGAAGTTAAGAAAACAGACAAATGTATTCATAAAAATTTGCTTTACTTTGTCAAACTTCATAGAATAATGCTTCTCTTTACAGAAATTCCTTCTTCCCTGATAAATTTTTAAAGCTGCATGCAAAAAGAATGAAACAAATCTCATTTAAACAAAGTGAGACAATATTTAAAGACATACTAAGCACTGAGTCTATGAGATAAAGACAGTCTAGGTTTAAAAACACCCATAAGAATGTAAGAATTATATCAATACTGACTTCTATTACTACGAATTATAGAGGAATTTTAGTGTGCAGAATCTTGCAAGACCACCCACACCTAAGTAACCACAACAATAAAACCATCTAAGGCTGAGACTGTCTAGCAGTGATACTAACCCACAGAGTCAAATCCAGAGATCCCCCCCGAACACCTGCTGGACTCCCCACCAGGTCTGTGTCTGACTTAGTGTGGGAAATGGGTGTAAGGAAGGGCTGACTTGCCCTCTAATGCTGAATATTAGGGAGGAAATGGAAATGAGCTGTTGTTCAATAGTAAATATACACAGCTTATATGATCAAAGACTAATAATAGATTTACAGTTTTAAAAACTTACTAAATAATGTAACTCAGCAATAGTGGTGTGGTTTTAGATTATCCATTATTTCATTGAGTTTTTTCACTGGGTTACTTCATAAACATTATAACTTCTTGAATGTGTTTGCATCCAAAGCTTCTCATCTACAGCAAAAAGCTGTACCCTGAAGTAACAGCATCACACATAACATGGGGCTTTGCAAACACACTCTACTACCAGGCTATGCATGTTTAGCTGCACTGCTGCCCCAGCTCTCAGCAATCAGATGGTACAGGACCTGTTTTCACTGAACAGAGTTCTGTTAGTAAACGAGGCTTCCTTTATCGTTAGCTTAAGCATGAGAAACCTGAACTCCAAAGATTTGGTAAAACTTACCTCAAGGTCAATCCACGCAGCTGGACATTGCAAGTGGAATAACCAAGACCTTTTCAAGTCCCTAACAGTAAGCGGTAGATAAGGTAGAAACAGTCAAGTACTACAGAAACCAAGAAATTATGATAAAGAGCTACTTACCCATACATTCATAAGGTGGAAGCCATCACTAACAACTTCATAAACAAAGCACATGCAGTGTGAAAATATATACATGTGTTTTGCATTTTTGGTCTGCACAAACTGCTTTGGAGTTGAGCTGCAATATTCTGCAGGTTTACAGCCACAGAAAGCAGAGACTCCGGCTATTCTGTCACTAGCCTGGGGGCTGGCCTCATCACTTTTGTACTGCAGCCATGCCTTGCCGTGAATTTTTGAAACATTTTCTGGCTGTCTCGCTCCCCAACTTCTATCTCCAACAAGTGTTTCAAGACACATTTTCAGAGAAGTACCTGTTTGACTATAAAGACAGCTGATACATACAGCTAGCTGAGGTAACACTAGAAGGAGGGTGCTTGTGTTGCACATCCTTGTCGTCATGAGGCCTTTTATACTCTGATTAATGTTTTCAGTTGGTATTTCATTTACAAAACTGTCCATTTCCTAAAAAAGTAGGCAAAATGTTTGCAAAACATTTTGCACGTCAGCGGTTGCTAAGTTATTTATGTCACATTAACAAAACGCACATGGGAAAAACATCTTAAACATGAGCCAGCAATGTGCGCTTGCAGTCCAGAAAACCAAGTGTATCCTGGGCTGCATCAAAAGCAGCGTGACCAGCAGGTCAAGGGAGGTGATTCTCCCCCTCTACTCCACTCTGGTGAGACCCCACCTGAAGTACTGCATCCAGCTCTGGAGTCCTCAGCACAGGAAAGACATGGACCTGTTGGAATGAGTCCAGAGGAGGTCACAAAGATGCTCAGAGGGATAGAGCACCTCCTGTACAAGGACAGACCAACAGAGTTGGGGCTGTTCAGCCTGAAGAAGAGAAGGCTCCGTGGACACCTCATATAGCAGCCTCCCAGTCCTTAAAGGGGGCTACAGGAGAGATGGGGAAGGACTCTTTATCAGAGAGTGCAGTGATAGGATGAGGGGTAACGGTTTTAAGATGAAAGAGGGTAGACTGAGATTAGCTATTAGGAAGAAATTTTTTACTGTGAGGGTGGCGAGGCACTGGAACAAGTTGCCCAAAGAAGTTTTGGCTAGAACATCTACACACATTTGCTAGCTCAGTGCACTCTGCATATGCCATTACTTAAGCAAAGCACAATCCAGATACAAGGATGGACAAGCTGTTGTCACGAACTCATTTCTCAAGGATATGGCCATCATACAGATCACAACACATCTTTTCCACAACAGAACCTCTCTCCTCTTAAGAATGAACCTAAGTTTCATAGATGTTTTGGTTTGATATTTGATTAATAAAATGGCCAAAGTGAAAAAAAAGAAGTTCAGTTACTTGACATATTTAAGTCTTCTAGCTTAACTACAGGAGACACCTGTCTCAGCAAAAGTCTAAATCCATACAGAAGAATGGTGCGGAACTGCACAAAAAGTTAACACATTGTCAAGGAAATTTATTGAAGTTTTAACACCTCTGAAAAAAGGGAACACTATGCCCTACACAGGAATATGATGGCCACTCTCAAGCATTCTCGGAAAAGAGATATTACATGGATCAAATATTATGCAGAGCATGTGCCACAAAAACAAAAAAACCACTGGCAGCACCACCACCCCCATAGCCCACCCCAAGTTCAAAGATAGTCAGGGAAAACAAAACAGCAGAATAGCAAAAAAAAAAAAAAAAAAAAAAGAAGTCAGAATAGTAACAAGTCAGTCAGTTTCAACAACTTGAAAAATCAACAGAAGATTGTCTCCAGTAAAGAAGCCATGTACTAGTTAGAAGAACAGATTAAGGAAAAAAATACAGAAAAGAGGTTTTAGTTTTAGAATCTGCTTAGCATAACAAGACGAAACACGACTACAGCACTATACTATCATTGATGTATGAAAGCACCACGTAACAGCTTCCCACGCTTGATTTTCTTTTTTTTTACATCATAGAAGTAACATAATGAAACCGTACTATCTAGCTTAAACGCACTAACATTTCACAACACCACACAGAACCCAAGGTTCTTAACAACCAATGGTACTTAACAACATCCTTTTAAACATTATCATAAAGTTACCATATTCTTACCGTAACTCACAAGGAGGCAACTTCCATCTCCATAGGCAACATTTTTCAGATTATTACTTATGCAGACAATTTTGCAAAGAATTGTCACTGTAGTGACAAAAGTAGTCTGTGGGCAGAGAAGGTCAACTAAACTGCAAGCGCTAACATCTGATGGTTTCTGGGGCAGCCCACAAAAGTTGAAGGAACCTTGTTTCTGGTGACTCCTGTACTACAGCATACTATTGGTTATTTACAGCTTTGACACCTTTAAAATGCCTTAAATCCACTACCAGAAATAGCGATTGTCACAAAACAGTTGAGTAACAGCTTGGTAATTCAAATTTTGACATTTGCAACTACACAGATTATTTTTGAACCCTTCTGTCACAAGCACTAGTAAACTATAAGCAACCTGGCAAATCCACGCTAAACAAGAGTCTTAAAATGACTAGCAGAGGATGCCTACAGATAAAGCACACTGTCAATTTTTGTTTCTCAAAGTGATTCTCACATTGGTATACTCCTTTTTTTTTAGTTAAAGACATACAACTGTCACTGTTTTGTGTTTTTTAAAGACAGTTATGAAAACAGCAGGGGAAAACAAGAAATCAGTATACAGCAATCCTGAAACTAACAGGAAAAAAACATGTTAATAACTCCATGGGGCAGGGTGGAGCAGAAAAAGGAAGTGGCATTAGGGAGCAACATCAACCAGATTTGTGAAGTGTTAGATACTCCTACCTATGAGAAAACATCAACTTTCAGAAAAGGCTAACCTGTTACACATGATTTAATAACCACATTTAAATTGACAAGAGGAAGCTCTGGAATTATTTTCTTACTGCAAATATAAACTCTACAGTTAAACATATTGCTAATCAGAATTACATTTTACTGAAAGAAATCACTCAAACTGACTCCACGTACAACCCGCCACACAGTCAGTCACTGAACTGTTCAGTATGTGACGACTTCACAATCCAGGATCCATAACCATGTTCCTCTAAGTAGATTTGCAGCAACTTCTTAGCTTCTTGGTACAATTTGGATTGAATCTAAAAAAAAAAAAAAAGAAAAAAAAGAAAAAGAAATATCTCAAAAGATCTCAAGAATGACAGTTACAGAGATCTGCGTTCTTTGTCATCAGCATATAATACGCACAAGCACAGACCTTGTAGAAAACAATACCTACAAATTTTACGTTCCTTCAGTGGCTGACAGTGAGAGAAAGCGTTACAGACTCTAAAAACATACTGGTTTTATATGTTTGGGCATTTATTGGGATGGAAGAATTGTTCTATTAAACCTCATTTTTTTCAGCATCTCTTCAGTTCCAATAATATCTTTACTCGAAAAATAAACATTCAACACCATTCAATGTAAATCCAAATGCATGGTGAACAGTCAATTAGCAAGCCAATGCATTTTAAAGTAGTTTTTGAATAATATGAAAAATATCTCTTGCATGTTCTGACAGGAGGAAAAAAAATATATATTTACTTAACTTAAAAGCTTAATTTTCACATAACCATTTTGGAAATAAAATATACCGCTTTGAACCAAGGAGAGGAAAAACCTGGAATAGTACAGAGAAGATGAGCTTACGTATTTCCAAGTATGGATAGGGATAAACTGTGTTTACAGCTATCAAGAATGACAGTAGCTCCTTTAAGTAATTTCTCTGTATTTTTATACCACAAAGGAAACCCTGGTACCTAATGCTGTCTTCTGATGAATGATTCCTTCTTTCCTACTCCTCTATGGCACAGGAATCCTCCCACAAGATGACACTGTGGTAGACAAATGTCTACATATATACGAAACAAATATAAAAAGCGAGATTGAAAACAAACAAACAAACAAAAAAACCCAACCTTTTTAATATGAAACTATCTTATGTAAGGAAAATGGCCAGTAGCCTCCATATGCTGAGGCAAAACATGTCAGATTTTCATAGAGACTGTTTCAAAATTAATTCAGTAGATTAATTTTTATGACAACAGCAATTTCAGACATTCTCAGGCAAAGATTATAGGCAATAAAGGAAATCCAGCTGTTCACGTAAAGACTTCTGCAAACTAGAAAATCACTCAGAGCTTTCAGAGTACCCATTAAGAGACTCCTTACTAAAATTCCACCCTCCTTACCAGCTTACCTTAGCTTCGTGGTATGTTGCAACTTGAAGCAAATCATCCCGTTCTGCATCCTTAGCACACAATCTGAAACGACTGAACATTGCTGCCTTGCAAAGGCGACTTGCCATGTAAGTGCCACTTTTGAACGGTGAACTATAGTCAAGATGAAAAAAGAATAATAAAACCCAGTAACAAATACATTACAGGTATATTGCTTTGATCATTACAAGATTATATTTTCCCCTCCATGGAAGGGAGGGGAAAATATGTTATCATATGATATATGATAATAAGATTCTATTTCCACTTTCAATAAGCAAAGCTAATGCAAGTCAGCAGCTATGAGAATTTAAACAAGTCAACCAAAACCAGTTTTCAAACTAGAATTCAGTTGACCTGGGATGCTCATTGGCTTTATGTACTGCAAAAACTAAAACACTCATTACCCCAATGGAATAAAGGTATCTTAATTCCAAGAACTATTTAATTTCCTATCTTGGTATCTCACTGTAAATTCACAAGATCTCTAAAAGTACACCTAATCATAGGATGTATTCAGGGAACACCGGAGAGAATCTCTCTCATCTGGATAATATTGCGGCCTCTACGCATAGCTTAGAAAACGAATACTCCAACAAATGGGCCCAGAACAATAAGGCTAATCATTATTTCCAACATAATGAAGACAAATTCTAACCTTTCAGTGGTTTTTCCGTTTAACCCATCCACAACCTCCAGTGATGCATCCAACAATGACCAGTTCAAACTCAGAGAGCTCTGTTTAAAGTCTGTTTGAACCGGGTGTGCAGCATTCACCAAGTAAGTATGAGATCTGTTAACCACATAAGGCATGGGAAGCTTTGATGTAAGTGCATCATCAACGCGCCGTTTTATAGCCATTTCTAGCCCTCTTGTATCCTTGCAATTTCCATTTCCTATTAAACAAAAGAAGATCAATGACATGTAAGTACACCAAATTAAAAAAAAAAAAAGCTAAGAACGCAGATGTTTCCACTGGTCTACATTATATCAATTTTTCTACACAAAATTAATCTTTGGAAAAATCAGTTTCAACATTCAGTTCGCAGAACACAAATGATTTTGCAATTTCTTCTCCAGAGACATCATTGTTTTCATGGGATACCTCCTTCTTAGAACAATTATTCTTCATCAACTCTTCACATTCCTTGTAGAAGACACCATCAGAATAGAAGGTGCAACATAAACTTGATGTTCTAGATAAGAAAACACACCAGGGAGTTTGCCCACATCACTCCATATCCAACAGTATTTCTGACTGTCTACTAAGTAAACATACTTTGGTCCATGGAAATTCTGTGACCATTCCTTGAGATGCTATTAAATAGAAGGGCAACACATTACAGATTATTATGTTTACTTTGAATATCACTTAAGTGAGCATATTAGAATTTTTTCTACTACTTTTAAGTAAAAGTGCCCAAACTTCCTCAGAAGGAAGAAGGCATTCACCAATTCTTCCAAGACCGTTTGCAGCACTTCAAAACCCTAAGCCGGTATTAGAAAAGGAAAAGCTGCCACAACATCAATGTCTGGGGAACGCGGACATCTGTGTACTAAGTCTCCCACGACAGATACTGAGAGGAAGAAACACCTAAAAACCTTCAGGATAATAACCATTAATTTCATTCCACCACATAAAAGCTACTGAAATGAGTTCCAACAATAGTACGGTCTTCCTGACTGCCGCAAAATCCCAGGAATTCACTGTCCCTCTAGTAACTCCTGTTCCTCAACAAAACATCCATTTGCATTAACCAATACAGGGGGTCAGAGGCCAAGCACAGACTACGGACACAAAAAGCCAAAAACTTTCTGATAGAGCAGGTAAGATACCCCAGGGTGAAACTGAGCATTCTGACATTTTTATTTATATACTGAGTTTTTTCCACCACTACTTGTTTCTACAGTTAAGTGACCAACATTGTCAGCTTAAAGTCACCCTGTTTGACTGAACAGTTAAGACAGCATTTGTCACACTTGATATTTTCTCAATATTTACAATTTAATTTGTTATAAAATGATGATTAATTTCTTGATACTTTAATACATAGTAAAGGGAAGGCAGTCTGACAAGCCAAAAAAACCCAAAACTGCGACTGACAGAAGTGCAAGCCTAACAGAGTTTCACCCTACAGTATTTCAAAGATGAATGAAAAAAAAAAATATACACACTTAGTAACTTTTCTGTAATTCTCTGAAGAAACATCTTGGTTTAGTTCATGTTTTATAAAATGTAATAAAACTGGAACATGAAAATATACAAAAAAACCACTGAAATGTCCATTAAGCTTACCTACAAGAATATTGTTGATATAAACTGGTTCAATGAAGTGACTCAGCAACGCTCCCTGAATACCAACCACTTCCCATTTTGATAATTTGTCACTAGCTGACATACTGGTTGCTCTAACAGTTTCAGGTGGACAACAAGCAGTTGGGTAAATCTTGCCTTCTATAGCAACATGGAGACTCAGTTGTTTGTCAGTATCGTAAGCATATAGAGATTGAGGACTGAAATGTCTGAAGTAGGACAAAAAAATTAATTTCAGTGAGAAAATAATCAGAGCTTGTGGTAAAGTGGTATCTAATACTGTTTCTCAGAAAACAATCATCAACAGATCTGGGTCCTACATTATGTTCAAGATTTGTCAATTTTAGAAATACCACATTCAGCTGCTCAAGTGACTAGAACACTGAAATCAGTATTTAGGTAAGAAATAGGAATTCTACCTAATTTAGCCACCAGTTGTGCAAACATTAAGAAACACCAGTGTATGCAGCAAACAACCTATCATTTTCTGCCTACAAATACTATGACAGAAGTTACCTGGAGGCTCCTCATCTTGTAAAAATGCAAGGCCATTAACCTCTGTTAGAACAAAACTTAGACTGCAATTGTCCAAAATATTTAAAACAAGCAGATGCAACACATTAGAGAGACAAAACAATGACTGTTATGAAGCAAAACAGTTTCCCCCCTTAACTAAAAGGGAATAAGAAGTCAAAGTCTGAAGTTCTGAGGTAACCCTCCCCAATTCTAGCATAACTTATAACATTATGATCAAAGGTGCTTTTGCTTTACTACATTATTATAAAGCAACCACTGAATTTTGGCTTAAGTAACACACTGCCACCTGTTAATAAGTAGTCACTTTTTGCTACTCAATGGATTACCTCTAAGTAGCTCCCTTCTAGAAATTATCTTTAAACAACTCTAGAAATAAGCAAATTTGGTGTATTAGAATACTTCCCAGACTTTGTCTCAAGAGAGCACACACATTGACCAGAATGGACAAAGAGCAAGAGAGAAAGTGCTGAATCTGTAATCCATCAGCTGTTACCGAGTTCCTTACAAACTGCATCCAGCCTCATCAATTATTTCCTCACAAGAGTGTCAGGTTATGACACTGAAAGTAATCCAACATCATCTGCAATTTGAACATCAGGGGCTCCCCTAGTCAGCACAATTTGCAATGAACCGGCTGTGACTTCCAGTTCACAGGTCTGCCTTCCGAACACCACAAATACAGTAGGAAAGCAGCTAGAGGTCTTGTACATACGAAAATAAGTTATGACTGTACAACTTCCAGGGACATTAGTGCACTGCACCACTATAAGGGAAAAAAAAAGTTTTTCATAATAACTCGGTAAACCAGTGACTGCTGCTGTTAAATGTCAAAACTATCAAAAAAACCCCCAACTTTCAGAAATTTAATGAAAATTAGGAAGGTAAGCATAGCAGTATATTTGTCCCATCAAGCTTCTCTCATTACCTTTTTCCTACAGAGCAGGAGCGTATTGTTTCAACCTAAGGCTTTTACACTCTAGTCCTGTGGTGCAAAGGATGACATTAAGTCACCACATCTACTTGCTCAGTGTTTAAATTAATGATTTATTAATATTTTAATAGTGTCTTGGGAGGAGAGTTAACAGGTAAGCAGATATCTGTAACAATCACAACACCATCCTGAAGTTATAACCCACATAAAGTTTTTTGTATCATCATGGTAAGCTGTATCCCCTACACTTACCACTACCACCCTGTACATTAATGCTTCCAAAACATGAAAAAAACCCTCAGAATAGCCCTCAAACTATCTTAGAAATGTACAACAATGCACATTTTCGACACATACAATGTTTGTCACTGCAAACAAATTAATCTTCCACTACAACACCTCTGAAAATACCAAGGTACTTACACCTGTGATTTTAACTGAGCGGTTCCTTTTGGCAGCTGATTCATGTAGAGAAAGATAACTGTGTTTTGCTTTAGAGTAAGCAGCTTCGAGCCTGGTGCTAGGCAAAATATGGATTTCTCTGTCCTTGCTGGATTTTCATTATAGAACAGCAAAATATGCCTATAAAAATATCTAAGGGAAAGTGTTAAGTAACAGTAATTATGAAAAACATTACTTTGTTTACAAATACATGGATATTCACATTTAATTGACGTGATTTTAAAATAAACCAGAAGTACTAACTATAAAATGCAAGTGCACTTATATTTACATTTGCAAGAGTAAAACTGAGAACTGGCTGCAAGAGAACTGGTAACTATCTATACACACATTCTCACCTAAGCAGAGAACGCCTCGCAATAACAAGGGCATGGCTGTCATGCAACACTCTTCCACAAGGTTGGAAGCACTGACTGTAATTACATTCTCCTGTTCCTAGAGCTGCAACTTCATGCTGTCCACCTGAAAAGAAAACATTTTGTTTTGGTTTTTTTTTTACATGATTGTGGTGGGTTAACCTTGTCCTGCTGCCAGGTGCCCACCAAGCTGCTTTCTCACACTTCCTGTCCCCCAGCAGGACAGGGGGGGGAAAATAAAATTAAAAACCTTGTATGTCAAGATAAGGACAGGCAGATCACTTGCTATTTACCATCATCTGCAAAACAGACTCAACTTGGGGAAGATTAATTTAATTTTTGACAAAAATGAAGTAGGATAGCAAGAAACAAAACCAAAACTAAAACCCCCTTCCCCCTGCCCTCCCTTCCTCGCAGGCTTAACTTCATTTCTGACTTGTACCTCCTCTCCTCCCTGCCCGAGCAGTGCAGGGGTATGAGGAAACATCAGTTCCTAACACTTTGTCTCTGGCATGCAGACACTCCTCCTCAAGCTCTTCCCTACTCCAACATGGTGTCCCTCCCACAGGATACAGTCCATCATGAATCACTCCTATGAGGGTGCTTCCCACCGGCTGCAGTTCTTCAAGCACTCCTCCGGCGTGGGTCCTTCCCACAGGGAACGGACCGCTCCGGTGCGGGTCCCCCGCAGGGCCACAGCTCCTGCCAGCAAGCCTGCTCTAGCATGGGCTCCTCTCCACGGCCACAGCTCCTGCCAGAAGCCTGCTCCCATATGGGCTCTCCAGGGGCTGCAGCTTCCTGAAGGACATAACCACCTGCTCTGCCCTACACCATTCTCCACAGCCTTGCCTTACTCCTCTTTGAGACAGCACAATGAAATGCTTATGCACATCTTGAATATTTGCATGACTGTAGCACAGTTATGCATGTGACAACAGCCAAAAAGGAGCGCTACCCTCCACGTTTATTTGCTGTATCAGAAATGCATTACTCAGGGCTGTCTGGGAACACAGAGAGCCTAGGTTTTCCGCTCCCCAATACTCAGTATCAAAACAGACTTGCCTTTTTCAATGATGAAGGCCGCCAGTGAATTGCCACAACTTCGATATTCAGGATAGTTGATAGTCAGGTTGTTAAATACTTCTTCAAGAATTTCTGGAAGTTGTAGATACGTAACCTGTCTTCCTTCTAAATAAAACAACAAAAGCCAGCAAGACACAAATTTGCAGGGGGGAAAAAACAGGCCAAATTATAAACACACAGTAAAAGCACTACCACCAACACACACTCCTGGGATTCTGAAGACTATCAGGATGCACACGAATAAATAAAGGACAAAAATAGCTAAACATGTTATGCTTTTATTATTCATGATAATAAATCACGGATACGGGTCAAGTTTGATCACCCACTGGATTTTCAAGTATTTTCAAATCAGGACAGAAACACTGTTTCTATTTCTGTCTCCAATTCACCACCTAAATTCAAGCAATTTACTTCAGTTTTGTCAATCTGTAGAATGGATGGGCAATCTCCTGCTTCAGTGACATTAATTCTAACAGTGTTGTTCAAAGACAAGACATGTAAAATAACAGCAACTTCATGGAGATCACAAAATGTATTAAAAAAAGAATTCAAAGACAAAAAAAAAAAAAAAAAAAGCAAGCATTTGCTGTGTCATTTGAATCAATAGCAAAAACCAAGGCTATTCCTTACCACAACAGATCCTTGAAGCACAAACAGAGTTTGCTGGAGTTTCAGGCTCAGCAAGAGCACAGGGAAGATCTAAAAATGTAACAAAATTTCAAACTGGGATGGACATTCCAAGTTTAAAACATGTATCTCACACTATTGCCAGGAAGTTAAAGTTTCTAATTCTCTAAGACTTTTTTTTTCTGATTTTGAAGTCCTTTAAACCTAGAACTACCTAGGCAGCAACCCTTAAATGAAGATAAACTTTTTGAAAATAATTCAGTTACCATAACGTAACTCAGTGTTGAAGACTTTCAATTACAAAAACTCAAAACCACATAGGATCAACTTCACATTGCTGTTATCTATCAAGTAGCTAATCAAGTGCAATAGCAACAAATACATTAATTATTTCAGCATTCTCTGCTCTGCACTATAAACTGATGCAACTCCTACTACACAAAAGACAAAGGAAAAAAATAGTTTCAGAACCACATGAGAAACAGCTCTGCCCCAAGGATTCAAGAAAACTGACAGAGGCCCTGATATAGAAGCACTTAATAAAACTACCCAGAGATTTTGCATAGGAAACCTATAAGCAAAGCTTGTAAAGCTCTAATTAGGTGTTGCTAGAATATTTACCTGACTTTTCAGAAGCCTTTGCCCCTGTACACTCCAAGCTAAATAGCTCATCAAGAGCCAGTTTAGCTGCGTTTAATTTAGATTCCTTCTTGTTTTTTCCCAGTCCAGTCTGGTAGCTAACACCATCTAACACAGCACAAAAGGCAAAGTAAGGCCTTATGATATTGCCTTTAAAGGAGAAAAAAAAGCAGTAATTAGTAAAATTACTTTCAGGTACTTTTATCCATAGCCTTACGTGCCTATCTTAATTCCAAGGACAAGTACAAGACAAAAAGACAATTTCAGCAAAATACAAATCAAACCTCTCACCCTCACAAGAATTCTGGCAACCTTCATTTCACACACTTTTTAGAAAGTTCTGGGAGCAGCCATAATTTTATACAACCCATCTGATCAAATTCTGTAGGAATTAATTATGAGACACAGCTGTGCAGACAACAAAAGGGCAGCCAAAAAACAACATATGTGGAGGGTAGTGCAATCAACAGTAAACAAATTAACCTGTATTAGTGCCATCAATACTAACTGCAGAAATTCCGATCATCTCGAAGATACGTAAATATTATTTTCTGTTAAAAAAAATAAGTATTTACCTGCCACACTAGTTTCTTTCAATTCAAGTTGTACACGGCGCATTTGTGCAAACTGATGCAAGGCAGATACTGCGTTTATGACTCCCTGTTTGTATCTTGCAATCAACTCCTTCAGGTCTTTCTCTAGAGGAAGTGCTGATAATGGGAGTGGATGGGCTGCTTTCAAAAGCAAAGGTTCTGAAACAAGACGAGAACTGAACACACTCTGGGACAGTTTTAATCTGTTTACAATAAATGCTTTTCAGCTGCTTCTTAGAAGAACAAAAAGCAAGCACATTTAACTCTAGAGCTGTACTGCTTTGTGCTGAATCCTACATTAACAATACCAGCAATTCTGAAACGGTTTGTGCCTCCTCTTTTAAAAACAGCAAAGCTTTTACTTTGAGTACTAAATCCATTAACCTTTCAATATAGGCACATATGACATGCAAACACGCCATATATTCCCCCTTAGCTCTCTTGCAAATTAAAGTTGCTAATGACAGACTGAAAGCAACGGAGCACGTAGTGTTTCACACAAAACTAAGCAGCAGTGGAACTCCCTGTCATAAGACACTATGAAAGTTGTAGCAACTACACACATTATTCAAAAAGCAGATAATTCATTCAAAGAAAAATAAACCTGCCTACAAAGAGCTGCACCTCTGGCTCACATGGCCGGGAGAGAACTGGGGGAGAGCTGCACTGCACAACCCCCCTGACCCTGCAGGTCCAGCCCACTCTTGGAACTAGGACAGGGGGTGGTTGGACACTTCCTCTGAAGAGCATAATGGCTGTGTGCTCGGACAGAGGTCAACGTGAAGCAAGATAGTCAAGTCATAAGAGACTTATATAAATCCCGAGTAGTTCCAAAGCAAACCTACACTTCAGAGTTTCATGTGAAAAACAAACTCTTCTAAGTAGCACGCTATATCTGGACAGTTGCATTTTGACTTGGAAGTCTCCTATAAAAGAAGCAATTAATGTTCATTTCCTGCAGCATCTACTTCTGTGAAAGACTGGTGCGTTCCTCAGGATTTAAGAGAAAAAAAATCCATCTCTAGGATGGATGGAATCTTCAGCTTCAGGCATAAGTACCTCCCAGCCAAGAAGAAATAAAACTGTTCTCTCCAAGTCTCATAAATATGTGCCTATACCTCAACACAACTATTTGAAGAGAGAATTCAAAATACATCCTGGGATATCTGGAACTGAAGTGAAAAATTTTCTCAATGATCTCTATGAAAATTAATGCAACAGTACATTTCCTATATTTTGGCAACCTCTACAGCACTTTTAATGTACAACTGGCAATTTATATTATGAGAGACTGCAGACTATGTAGCCCATCCTACAAAAAATCATGCTAACAAACTTCCAGTAGGAGACAGGAAGAAAAGGAACAAGTTCAAGCAGATGTACAAGAAGTCATTTAAGAAAACACAGCAATAAGAAAAAGCAGCAAAAGTCTGCAACCTTTCAAAAGAGAGAGAATCATAAAGGTAGTTTCACTAGAATTAATAGGGAACTTTAATAGCTAATCCCAGTGTATAAACTGAAAACTATACCTGGATTTTGTGTCGCCTCTGATACGCTGTGTTTCTCAGAGGGTCCAAGCTTTGGCCTTACAGCCACAGGCAGAGGAAGCTTATTGCCAGGAGGCTGCGCAGGAGCCCGAACTGGCAAGGCCTTCTTCCGTATGGGGCCAGAGGCGGGTGCTCTGGCACTCTGAAACCAGCCATTGCCACTAGCCATTTCAATCAACCTGAGTTCAAACGTAAAGTTATGATACGTTAAATGCATGCTGCAAACTCCACTTTTCTTAGCTAAGCTGTTTCACAAGAGTACTATGAACAACTCGCACGTTGCTTCCCTCCAGACTGCGGCCAAAGAACCAAGACACAGCGTCCTTCCCATCCCTGCCCTTTCCCAGCTGGGACCACGAGGCTCAAAGCCGCTTCTCCGGGTAATGAACCACCTCCCCCCAGGCTTTAAAGCAAGACCTAATGCGGCTCTGCACCCCGTCTTGCAAACAGCTCAAAGGGACAACACAATTCCTCAGTCACCTCTCAAGGGAGCGAGGCAAACACTCAAGCAGCAAAGCCGACCCCTCTCAAGTTCCCAGGACAAGCTAGTGCTGGAGTTGTACCCGCTTAGTACCCGCTCTCCTCTCCTGATAGCTTCTCTGTGAGAAAACCCACCCCTGCTGGGCTCGGCCCCCTGCCCGCCCCGCTGACTGGCGATGCCGGAGCTCTTACAGCCGACGGGCAGATAGA